>NW_027454912.1:0-15000 GCF_040206685.1 Ascaphus truei | reverse complement strand
GGCAGAAGGGGAACAGACCGTCAGGGGGCGGGCGCGTCACTGGCCGGGGGCGGGCGCGTCACTGGCCGGGGGCGGGTCAGTGACGTCACGGAGCTGGTTCGCCCTCATTGGGCGAACCGCTCACGTGACCGGCCTGTCTCGCCGGCAAGCGGGGGAATTTTAAATTCCCCTAAGAGCTGCGCTTCCGCAAGCGCGCGGAAGCGCAGGTGAGCCCCTACTAAAGCCGCTCTAATTGCGGCTGTAGGGGCTCAGTGCTGAGCGGGAGCGCGCGTCAGCACGCTTCCGCAAGCACGCAGGGAACATGTCCGGGGCCTTAAGGTGGGTCTTAAAGATGGATAGAGAGGGTGCCAGTCGGATATTGAGGGGAAGGGCATTCCTGAGGTGTGGGGCAGTCAGTGAGAAAGGTTTAAGGCGAGAGAGGGCTTTAGATACAAAAGGGGCAGAGAGAAGACATCCTTGAGCAGAACGCAAGAGTTGGGATGGTGCATAGTGAGAAATTAGGGTGAGATGTAAGGAGGGGCAGAAGAGTGTAAAGCCTTAAAAGTGAGGAGGAGAATTGAGTGTGAGATGCGGGATTTGATAGGAATCAAAGAGAGGGATTTCAGCAGGAGAGACGCTGAGACAGATTTAGGAGAGAGTCGAGTGATTCTAGCAGCAGCATTTTGAATAGATTGTAGGGGAGACAGGTGAGAGGCAGGAAGGTCGGACAGTAGAAGGTTACAATAGTCGAGACGGGAGAGAATGAGGGCCTGAGTCAGAGTTTTAGCAGTCGAGCAACAGAGGAACGGGCGTATCTTTGCAATATTGCGGAGGAAAAAAACGACAGGTCTTATCTACATTGTGAGAGAATGTGAGGGAGGGGTGGAAGTGTGACCCCGAGGCAGCGTGCTTGTGATACTGGGTGTATAATAGTGCTGCCAACAGTAATGTAGAAAGAGGGCAGTAGGGTCAGAATGACGGAGCCACCTTTGCTGAAACAGGGATATGCTTAAAACCTGACCTGTTGGTGGCCCTTGAGGACTGGAGTTCGCCAGTCCTAGTTTACACTGTGATAGTGGGATTATAAGTATATTTTATACTGCGATACCACACTGAATTTTCCTTCAGTTATAGTCCATTCTGTTCAAAAGTAGTGGTACTGGTCTTAAATGCAAGAGACTATAGAAGCAGCACAGTTAATAAATATGTCCCCCTGACATCTATAAATGAAGATAATCTTGTTTGATAAGAAATGAGCCCTGGTATTCCCGGCTGGAACCCCCGCGTTCACCTCACGCTCTGAGCAATCGCTTCTGTTATTATTATTATTATTTTTTTTCTTTAAATTGCAGTTTCACAAAAGAAAATGTCAGGCAAATCAATCGATACTGATTGAGCACGCAGTGCGGCTTCAGAACCCGGCGGTTCTGTGCAGATTGCGCTGATTGTGCGAGCGATTGTGTAAAGTGAAGCTCTGGCTGGGGTGCAGATTTAACGCAGGGTGTTTATTACACGGTGTGTTACACGCAGAGCAATGCACGTCTTTCTTATAGGGAGTGCACCTGGCAGTAATAGCAGGGTCGTGCTTCTCTTTAATGGTAAGTGCTGATCAATCACTTCATTCCCTGCACAGCATCGTTGTGCCTCGCTGGCAGAGGAAGGGGGTGTAACGTGGCACTCTGGGGATGTAAATAACAAAGCCGTGGCACTCTGGGGCTGTAAATAACAGACGTGGCACTCTGGGGGTGTAAATTACAAAGTCGTGGCACTGGGGTGTAAATAACAAAGTCGTGGTACTCTGGGGGTGTAAATAACAAAGTTATGGCACTCTGGGGATGTAAATTACAAAGTTGTGGTACTCTGGGGGTGTAAATTACAAAGTCGTGGTACTCTGGGGGTGTAAATTACAAAGTCGTGGTACTCTGGGGGTGTAAATTACAAAGTCGTGGTACTCTGGGGGTGTAAATTACAAAGTCGTGGTACTCTGGGGTGTAAATTACAAAGTCGTGGTACTCTGGGGATGTAAATTACAAAGTCGTGGCACTCTGGGGGTATAAATAACAAAGTCGTGGTACTCTGGGGGTGTTAATAACAAAGTCGTGGCACTCTGGGGGTACACTCACAGACTGAACACAACTGGCACTATTTGCCCGATTCAGATTAACCAGCAAATAGTTTGCAAATCTCTCCCCAAAAAAATAGTGATTGGGGGGTGGGAGAGAACGTGAAGGGTGTGGGGGGGGGGGGGGAATGTGATGGGGAGGGGGGATGTGATAGGGGGGCTGGGGCAACAAGTGCTGTCAGTCTCCTGAGAAGCAGCTGCTGCTAATGAAGTATTCACGGGGCTCTGAATGCAACTGATTAGAAAACAAAAGGTGACATGAGCTTGGCGTTCTGTAGGAGTACAGCAGGCAGCATTGCCATGGAGTCAGAAGCCACAGACAGATTCGCTGTGGGGGGGGCCCAAGCCATACAAAGGGTCCCCGAAAAGCACTGTGCCCCCTCCGAGTCCTCCCCGATTCAGTGGGAATCATCACTTGTGAGATTATAGTCAATGGATTTCATGGTTTATTATTGACGGATTTTTGGGGGCTATAACATGACGATTCCTGTAAAAATGGAAGCGCAGGAAAAGTGCTTTGCAGGGGGAGAGGAGCGGATACAGATTTATGGCAATGAAAGATTATTTATATAATATATATAAGCAGGGGAGCCTGGTTCAATTCCCGGTGACAGCTCCTTGTGACCTTGGGCAAATCACTTTATCTCCCTGTGCCTCAGGCACCAAAAACATAGATTGTAAGCTCCACGGGGCAAGGACCGGTGCCTGCAAAATGTCTCTGTAAAGCGCTACGTAAAACTAGCAGCGCTATACAAGAACATGCTATTATTATTATTGCGGTGGGAGGTTTGAAAGAGATCACTACTACAGCCATCTTTAAAGAATCCATAGAATATATCAATGTACATAGTAATTCTTCAAATATTTCACAATAAACAAATGTGAGCAGGATGAAAAGCGTTATTTTTCAACAGATAAGTGGCATTTGTGCTTTACTGCAGGGGTGCTGAAATCCAGCCCTAAAGACCCCCCCTCCCCTAACAGGCCAGGTTTTAAGGCTATCTCTGCTTCAGCACAGGCAGCTCAATCAGTGGCTCAGTCGAAGACCAAAATCCCTCCCACTTCTCTTTCCAAACATTTCGCCGCTCCAGGAACAGAAACTAAAGTGCTACAGAAATATCTCCGCAGAAAGTTGCCGGCTCCTATTGTCCGGGGACTTCACCGAGAGATTTGCACAATGTGGTAATCACCTGTTACAGTGACATCATTTACATCCTGTGCCTCGTACCGAAGCTGCGGACAGCGAGAGAGAAAGAAATCAGATAAATACAGACGCAGGGGCTGTGTGCTGGTTTTATTTGCTGGGAGCTGAGAACGTTGTGTACTTGCATATGCCCGGCAGTATATACTGTGCGATCTAGGACATTTCATGGCAAGTGATCTCGCCGCAGTGTTCCCCCACCGCCGGTCGCTTCGCAGCTAAGGTAAGTCCCTAACCTTAGCCCTTACCCTGAAACCCCCTCTTTTTGACGCCTAATACTAACGCTACCTCCTACCCTAAAAACCTTAACCCCCTATCCAAACTGCTAAAACCCCTAAAGTTATCCCACTACCCTAACCACTAAAACCCCTAAAGTTAACCTCCTACCCTAAAAACGTACCTTATAGTAGAAATGGCCGGCGAGTTTACATCTGCGGCGCCACAAGGCGGACAGGCTTTGGCACAGCTGACGGGCAGCCAATGAGTGTGAGCTGTTTGCTGCCGTTCGCTGATGTTAAAGCTTCTCTATTTCAATCTGAAACTCACCGGCCCTTTATCCCCTGTACCCAATTTTCCAACTCTATCTGTCCATGAAATGTCTGTGAGTTGAATGTGTAACATCTGTTCATTTAATATAACCATGTATTGTTATAACTCTGTGCCCAGGACATACTTGAAAACGAGAGGTAACTCTCACTGTATTACTTCCTGGTAAAACATTTTTATAGATAAACTAGCTGATATACCCGGCGTTGCCCGGAGGCCGTGAGGGGGGGGGGCGTGAAAGGCAGGGGGGGGGCGTGAAAGGCAGGGGGGGGGCGTGAGGTGAAAAGCGAGGGGCGTGAAAGGCGGGGGGGCGTGAAAGGCGGGGGGGGCGTGAAAGGCTGATATACCCGGCATTGCCCGGAGGCCGTGAGGGGGGGGCGTGAAAGGCAGGGGGGGGGGCGTGAAAGGCAGGGGGGGGGGGGCGTGAAAGGCAGGGGGGGGGGCGTGAAAGGCAGGGGGGGGCGTGAAAGGCAGGGGGGGGCGTGAAAGGCAGGGGGGGCGTGAAAGGCAGGGGGAGGGCGTGAAAGGCAGGGGGGGGGCGTGAAAGGCAGGGGGGGTGCGTGAAAGGCAGGGGGGGGGCGTGAGGTGAAAAGCGAGGGGCGTGAAAGGCGGGGGGGCGTGAAAGGCGGGGGGGGCGTGAAAGGCGGGGGGGGGGCGTGAAAGGCAGGGGGGGGCGTGAAAGGCAGGGGGGGCGTGAAAGGCAGGGGGGGCAACACACAAACACAGTGTCACACACACAGTGTCACACACACAGTGTCACACACACACACACACGTCACCTACAGCGACACCTACCTCTACTTCCGGCCGCCGCCATCTTCTCACTCGGCGCCGCGAGGGAAGAAGGGGGTCCTTCCGGGCGCGCCGCCATCTTAGGCGCCGCGAGGGAGGAAGGGGGTCCGCTGCCTGTTCCCCGCGGCGGCCGAGGGAGGAAGGGGGTCCGCTGGCTGTTCCCTGCGGCGCGCGAGGGAGGAAGGGGGTCCGCTGCCTGTTCCCCGCGGCGCGCGAGGGAGGAAGGGGGTCCGCTGCCTGTTCCCCGCGGCGCGCGAGGGAGGAAGGGGGTCCGCTGCTGAGCGGAGCGCCGGGAGAGGTGAGCGGAGGGGTCCTTCCGGGCGCGCCGCCATCTTAGGCGCCGCGAGGGAGGGAGGGGGTCCGCTGCCTGTTCCCCGCGGCTGCCGAGGGAGGAAGGGGGTCCGCTGCCTGTTCCCCGCGGCGGCCGAGGGAGGAAGGGGGTCCGCTGGCTGTTCCCCGCGGTGCGCGAGGGAGGAAGGGGGTCCGCTGCTGAGCGGAGCGCCGGGAGAGGTGAGCGGAGGGAGGGAGACGTGACCGGAGGAAGGGGAGAGATGAGCGCCGGGAGGGGACTCGGGAGAGATGAGCGCCGGGAGGGGACTCGGGAGAGATGACCGCCGGGAGGGAGGGAGAGATGAGCGCCAGACCTCTACTGGCGCCGCGAGGGAGGAAGGGGGGGAGAGAGAGGTGTGTGTGTGTGTCACTGTGTGTGTCACTGTGTGTGTCACTGTGTGTGTGTATGTGTAACCTTGTTTCCCCCCTCCTCTGGGAAGTGTGTGTGTGTGTGTGTGTGTGTGTGTGTGTGTGTGTGTGTGTGTGTGTGTGTGTGTGTGTGTGTGTGTGTGTGTGTGTGTGTGTGTGTGTGTGTGTGTGTGTGTGTGTGTGTGTGTGTGTGTGGCGAGCCGAGGGGGAAGAGAGTGGCAGTTGGGTGACGTCACACACAGCAATCCGATTGGCCAGAGGCTGAGGACCAATCACATTCACCGCAGATAGCACTAACCTCACTAACCATTCGATTTTATATATTAAGATTTGTGATTTATATGATTACCACCTGTATTACTACTGCGAAGCGCTATGTACATTATTGGCGCTATACAAATAAAGACATACAGTACAATACAAGATCCCAGGTTATCGAACACCATCTGATGCATACAAACAGGAGACCATGAAACTTCTGTAGCAATTGATTGATACATACAGAGTATAAGAACTGGGATATGACCAAAACAGCCAGGGAATATCGCAGCCTTCAGAGCTTATTAAATCCGCTCTGGGGGTTTATTTTTAGCAGTCCGCGGTCTCTCTGCGTGTGTGTGCGCGCATGGGTTTTCACGCGGGCGATTTCTTTTGATTAAGTTCGCATATTGCAATACAGTACACTTTATCCCTTCAACAGCACTCTGCGTATCAAATAAATATAGCTGGGATTTTGCTGGAACTCGATAACGGGGAATGTACAAAGCTGGATGTATATGATGCTTTTTTCTCACACCAACAGACAATAAAATACAGGGAATTGTAACATTGCAAGTGAATCAAATACGGATAAAGCCTGCCACTTTGGCCCAGATGCAGGGAGCTCTGTTGGTCTGGTTAATGTAATGTTATTGACGTTACGTAAATGCTAACGCCTAAGCACTAAGGATAACATGACGATAACCTAGAACAGGGGTGCTCAACTCCAGTCCTCAAAACCTCCCCGACAGGTTAGCTTTTCAGGATATCCCTGCTTCAGCACAGGTGGCTCAATCAGTCCCAGGTTCAGCACATGTGGCTCAATTAGTGGCTCAGTGATTGAGCCACCTGTGCTGAAGTTGGGACTGATTTGAGCCTCCTGTGCTGAAGCAGGGATAAACTGCAAACCTGACCTGTTGGTGGCCCTTGAGAACTGGAGTTGGCCTCCCCGGACCTAGAGTTAACCCCTGAAATAACGTATTGATACTTTTCTCTGGACGTTAGGCTTACTCGTATGCAAATCGATGAAACGCCGTTCATGTTAGCGCAGGAAATAACGTAACAATAAAGAGGTCACGCCAAAAACGTTATTCCAAGCCAGACTATGATTATCCCGACATTATGTCATAGAATTCCCTACAAAGACAAACTCACGTGAGAGTAAAAAGCGACACCCTCATATTATTTTGGTCTGGCCCTTAGCACTTTCTATTAAAATAGTTGTGTGTCAGACCAAGATATACATTATAAATAGTGTAAACATTGATAAACACACGTGTTACATGTTCAGTATTGCCAAGAAAGACCAAAGAAAACTACAAAAAGTCTTTGCACATTTCTGCTTGATACGTCCTGCTAGTGTCAGCAGTGTGACTAGATTGTAGGGTTAGCAATGCCAACATTCAATAGAAATATAGGATCAGGGGGGCCCAAAACATATAAAGGGAGCAGCCCCCCCCCCTTTAATCCACCCTCCTCTCAGCTCAATGGGGGTCACTGAGGGGGGGGGGGGCAATAGTTATGTGGGGGTAGTTAACTTCCTGGGAGGGGGGGGGTGAGGTCTCCCCGGAAGGCCCCCTCTGACAGACACCTCTGTGAATCTGGCATGTTAGGGTCGCCGGCAGGGTGCCCAGGCACCCCCCCCCCCCCACTCAGCAGGCCCTGGACAGTAGTCCAAGCTTCCCCCTCCTCCCCCCATTTTAGCGGCCTTATATAGGATATGGGACACCATGGTATACAGTTACTGAATGTATTGCAGCTCTTTCTAGGATTGGGTTCAAATTGCAAAACATTATTAAGCACTTCCAATAATTACAGTTTATGAACCACAGAGCAGATATGCTAAACAGTAACGCACATTATAGTTCATTGAAGGAGAGAGAAGGGGAGAGAGAGAGAGAAGGGGAGAGAGAGAGAGAGAGAGAGAGAGAGAGAGAGAGAGAGAGAGAGAGAGAGAGAGAGAGAGAGAGAGAGAGAGAGAGAGAGAGAGAGAGAGAGAGAGAGAGAGAGAGAGAGAGAGAGAGAGAGAGAAACACCAGGCCCATCTACAAATGTTTCTCTCCATATCTTTTCCCATTATTTCAGGTTTTTCACTTTTATTATTTTACTTTCCACAATTGTTTTTATGATGGTATTTGTCTTTGTTTTATGCCACTGTAGCATTTTCCTGCTTACTTTCAGTTTATTAATATAGTCAAAACAGAACAAAATCAAGTTTTGGCAAAACCACAACACAAACAATTTTTACAATCAACATAGTAAATAAAAATCCCACTTGTGAATACACTCACACGTGTCAGGCAGGTCTGCAACCCTGCTTTTCACTATTATCTCTCAGCATACAGTGGATTCTGGGAAATGACATGCAAATGAGCACACAGTGTCACTTTTTGCTTCTTTACCATTTTAACATGGATCCCACTATAAGATTATGCCTGCCGCATTACACAGCTTTTCAGCACATCTTGGTTTAAGGAAGTGCAGAGCCAGTAACCCTCCTTGCAGACAGCTCCTTTCCTCTGATTAGCTTCCCTATTACCTCCAGCCTCCCTTCTATCATATCAGAGCTCCAGCATAAACATGCCTGTATCTGGGAGCTGAGCTGTGTCGCGCCGAGGGTAGGAAGTTAAAGGGAGGAAGAATGATGCTTTTTCGTTAAGATCAGACATGTCTACATTTATTTTTCAGCAAAAAGGGGGAAAATATATGTATTTATTCAATCGCCGATCCCCCCTCCCCTTCTCAGAATAATTATTGTTCAGCTTACCTGAGCCATAGGGACCCCCCCACCCCCTGGAGCTAAACTGTGACCCCTGACCTCCAGAGACCCCCTGCTTCCGGAGATTTGTAGTTGTTTGGCCCGATTTTGTCACACACACAAAATGCAGCTTCCTGCCCCAGGGTCACACATAAAAAGACACAATATAATTATAATTAAGGATATAAGCAGCAGGGCAACTTTCAGAAAAATGGCCAATAAGAACCTGTCTGCTGGCTATTACTGTGGGCATTAACATGGTTGACCTGGCCAGGGTATGTACAGGCATACCCCACATTAACGTACGCAATGGGACTGGAGCATGTATGTAAAGCGAAAATGTACTTAAAGTGAAGCACTACCTTTTTCTCACTTATCGATGCATGTACTGTACTGCAATCGTCATATACGTGTATAACTGACGCATTTGTAACAGGCTCTATAGTCTCCCCGCTTGCACACAGCTTCGGTACAGGTAGGGAGCTGGTATTGCTGTTCAGGACGTGCTGACTGGCGCATGCGTGAGCTGCCGTTTGCCTATTGAACGAGATGTACTTACTCGCGAGTGTACTTAAAGTGATTGTCCCTAAACCGGGGTATGCCTGTATATATGTTGGTCTGGAGGAGTGACTCAGTGACTTTGAAGCAGGAGAGCCCAGTTGAAATTCCCGGTGTCAGCTCTTTGTGACCTTGGGCAAGTCACTTTAACTCCTTGTGACCTTGGACAAGTCACTTTAACTCCTTGTGACCTTGGGCAAGCCATTTAACACATTGTGACCTTCTGCAAGTCATTTAACTCCTTGTGACCTTGGGCAAGTCACTTTAACGCCCTGAGTGTAAACTCTACGAGGCAAAGACTCCGTCTGAACAACTCTCTGCACAGCATTGCGTGTAATTGTGAAGCTCTGCGAGTCTCATACTGAGAAAAGCGCTACAAATAAAATAAATGTTTTATTTCCTTGAAATTCTAGATACAGGGTTTTTATTTTTCATTGATTACGTAGGTGGGTGAATCACTTTCAGAAGAGAGAATGTAACAATGCTTTACAAATATATGGGTATTTTTAAAATCTATATAGCACCAAATGTATACAGAAAATTTTACAGAGCAAAGAGCACAGAGCACAGGGATAAAGGTCAAGGGTCACAAAACAGTGCCACGCTTTAGCATGCCTTTACTCTTATTCATTTGTGGATCAGGGCCAAAGAAGCATACGGACAAAAGAATCTCCTGCCCCGTAGAGCTTACAATCTGTTGGGAGACAGCAGTTAGTATGGGTGCAGTATCTTATAGCCCTTAGTTGAGAGGGTAAGTATAGCAGAGTATTATCCAATGTTCCAAAGTGTTTGAGGGGAAGCGCTTCCCCCAGCTCGGAGGAATCCTTCCAGGAATGAGATCTGTTTCACAAGTGTCATACTGCTTGCAAAAAAAGTATTCTGATTTTCCTGCCGTTTCCCTCTGCAATTAAAGCCACATGTTCCTGTTGATTTTCTCCTCCCACCCCTCCTTCCTCTTCTCCCAGCCCTGGCTTTTGTTAATCTCTTGTAACCCTTACGTAGCCAGAGGGGCCTTCAACTCACTGCTGAGGGTACGTAACCAGTCCATTTCCCAGCATCCTACACTCCCTTTATCTAATGGAGGAACATTCCATCCAAGTTTTTGACCCATTTAAAGGCAGTACGACACAATGCGTTACTCAAAATGGCGTTGGATAGCGAAACATCTTAAAGCAAAACACGTTTTCCCATAGGAACACTGTTTAAATGAAAGGTTCCGTTCCTGAAGGCATTTTTAACACTAAAATACACCAAATATTTTATGCAGGCAATAAGATACGCAGCACACACATAAATTATATAGTGTATATACTGTATTATGTATATAATATAACATAAAATATAATAATATAATATATATATTATATACACATAAACAACATTGCAAAGCGTTATAAGAGCGTTGGATAAGCCGTTTTGGCGTTGTAAAAATGAACATAGGTATGCATTGCATAGCGTTGGATAAGCCATTCGTTGTAAAGCGAAGCGTTGTAAAACGAGGACTGCCTGTAGTATGCGTTGTAGGCTAGATCCGTGGTTCTCAAGATTTTCCTACATGTGAATTGGTAATCTTTGTATTCATATTGATAAGGACCAGTGCATATAAAATGCAGTCCCCTCGTCTCATAACAAATAGCTTTAGGGTTGTTTGCAAACCCTACTCTGCAACAAAGCCCTTTTTTTTTGGTGGTAGGTACATGATTTGAGTTTTTGAACAGGTTTATGAAGTGTTAGCCGAAGGAATTGTGGTCCTGTCGTTTTTAGTATACGTTAAATATCAGGATAAGAACTACAGCTCCCAGCATCCCGTGCTTCTTCACTACGGTAATCAGTGTACAGAGTAGTACAGCCTGGGGACCAGTGTTTGGAAACCACTGGATTAACCCTTTGGGTGTCCAAGGATGTAGTCACTATATCATCGGGACTGACACTCTGGAGGCCCATGACATAATGACGCTCGTGCCCAACGGAGGCTTTTTGGCCGCTTAGATCACGTCCTACGTTCCCATGAAGCGAGCGCATGGCGTGATCTGTCCAGTGATGAGATGAGGAGACCTCTTCGGTTTCCTGCAAAATGGCACCCAGAGTCACATGACCGCTATTGAAAGTGGTCACATGACTGCACTGTGTCGGAGTGTCCATGGCACTCAGGTGCCGCGATTCCTCTGGCACCTACAAAGCAGCATTCTACACTACACTCTTATCTCACATGAACTGAGGAGCCCGGAGGAGCTCCGCTATGGCAGCCTGATTACCCACGGGTCCCACAGTTCCCTTGCTCCGGCACCGGGCAGAATATGTGCCTGCCGGACACAAAATGGAGACTGGGTCAGGGCTCGGCCCCCAATAGAAAAACCGCAACGTCACCTGGACATCCCATTGTGGCTCTCTATTTGCGGCCATGTTTCCAGTTGGTTTTAAAACCCGGTACACAAAAAAATTTAACAACCTACAAATATCTGGGGAAGTGGGTTGTCCTTAGATATGGTACTACCATGAATGGCCCGGTTCAGGTTAGAGTAAATTTAAAAAAAAACAATTTTGGAGGAACTGCTGCTAGGTATGAGGAGAAATGAAGACATCAACACCAACCATAAAGATTTTTCATGCAACTCCTCCTATTACTACATAAAAGTACTCAGAATTACTCCTGATACTACCTACCTAAGCTCACCTAACAGCTGCTCTCTTGCTCCTCCCATAACCCCCTTGGTCCATATAACCATTCCCTCTAACTTCTTCCTAACACCTCCACTCGCTCCAAGCCTCCTATTGTAACTCCTATTCATTCCCTTCAAATTTCTTCTCCAGCTCCTCCATATAAACACTTCTTAACGCCATGAAACCGCTCCTCGCGTCACTGGGTGAGGAGAGAGCAGCCAATATCCATGCAAGTTGCCGAATACTTTGACCTTGGGACTTTTATTAACAAACTAACAATGTGCACTGTTGATACTGGATATCCAGAAGTGTAGGTATCAACAAACACAAAATATTTGGTGCGCCTTTCACACTTCTGCTTGCAGTGGTGTGGGAAGTAAAAAGCTGGTTAATCAATTGTCTTTGTTGCAGGCCATAAACTTGGGTGGGGGGGGGGGGGGGTGTGGGGGGAAGGGGGCGGGGTGTGGGGAGGGGGGGGGGAGTTAGGCCCCCTTATACCTTGCAGAGGTGTTTTACACTGAAGTAGAAAATATAGGAGACATGATACAACCTACTACTTACTATATATGCACATCTCTCTGCCACATTTGTGCTACACAGACTCTTTATACCTAGTCCTCAGGGGACACGGTATATGCATTGCACATCTATCCAGTACTAAAAGGGTTAAAAGCTTATGTGCAACTAAACTTGATGTTAATGTTTAGGTGTTTATTCAGTGACAGCACACACACTCCATGGTTCTTTTATAAACACCTACTATCTTCAAGGGCCACCAACAGGTCAGCTTTTCCAGGATATCCCTGCTTCAGCACAGGTGGCTCAATCAGTCCCAGGTTCAGCACACGTGGCTCAATTAGTGGCCCAGTGATTGAGCCACCTGTGCTGAAGCTGGGACTGATTGTGCCTCCTGTGCTGAAGCAGGGATATCCTGAAAACCTGACCTGTCGGTGGCCCTTGAGGACTGGAGTTGGCCACCCCAAGTTCTAATAAATCTTCAAAACGCACATCTTTCGCCTTAAGCCATGGACATCCTGAAAAGACAGTCTCCAATTGCAATCCCTGAGGTTTGCCAACAATAGGAGTCTTTTATGGAGAAGTGTTGCCATTTTGTGGAGTCTTCTGCTTCTCCGACATATGACTCATGTTTGTGTCAGATTGAAGAGAATTATGTTACAAATAAAGAAGAAGAGGGGATATTGCTGCAGCCAAATATATGTCACCCCTGCCTAAGCCCTACTTCTGCCAGAGGGGCCTGCAGCACACTGACGGCAAAGCAGTTAAAGATTAGGCTCGTATAGTAGCAGAGCAAAGATGTCACTTATTGAGTCATTGTAGCCCATGCAGAATGTAATCGGATATTCAGATTGTCAGCTCGGGGGTACTCGATCAATTCTGACAATATTTGCACATGTCAACAACGATGACAACCTCATCCACATTGCCAGGGACAGGCTCACCCAGTCCTGGATTTGGGTCTCCCGTTCCCAAACGAATCACCCTGGGCTTTTACTATACGGGCAACTGCTAAACCAGGACTGGCTGAGCCCGCTTTCGGTGGCGTTCAACGGAAAGTGGTTGCCAACTGTGAACCCTGGCACAGACTGTGCCTGTGTATTGATGTTGTAAGATGCTGACCAGCAGCCAGCTAATTGTGAAGGGATAAAAAAAAAAAAAAAAAGTCGCAATCGAGATCAGAAGAGAAACAAAAAAAAACCTGCAGGAGTTATGTTTTCAAAAGGCAGAGATGAGGCCTTATGCCAGGGGTGGCCAAGTCCAGTACTCAAGGGCCACCAACAGGTCAGTTTTTCAGGATATCCCAGCTTCAGCACAGGTGGTGCTGTTGAAGACTGAGTCACTTGACTGAGCCACTTGCGCTGAAGCAGGGATCTCCTGAAAACCTGACCTGTTGATGGCCCTTGAGGACTGGCGTTGACCACCCCTGCCTTACGCCCACATGGACAGGACATGGAGAAGAGGCACATGGGGTGGGGGGGTGGGAGTAATGGAACAGGAGAATACTTCCCTTCCTGTGAAATTTAGGATGGACATTTCTCTCTTTCCCTCTGGTTTCCGTTAGCATTAACCCCTTCACTGACAGAGGGGGGACAGCTCTCTCCGGTGACGATGGGGTTACGAGAGCGTGCAAGAGAGCCACAGTACCCTGGTAAGCAACCATCTCCGAAGCAGAGACATGTCTATTAGTGGGAATGGATGGATATTTTCGTTAAAAGTACCACAGGGAGGGTATGCAGTGCTTGAAAGAAACGACATAGGAAATAATTAGGTACAGTCCACCAAACAGAGGTGTAAACATTAGCCATAAGGAACCCCTGCCCTGCAGAGCTTACAATCTAAATTAACAAAGCAACGGTCAACGGTGAAGTGGCTAAAAGGGACAAAGTTGGCTTATGTGCAGTTTGCCAACACTGCTGTTTCTCAGTGTCCTGCTCATCTGTTACTGACAGTGTGCCCTGTGCTGTACCAAAGGAATGCCCCCACAGGGTATCGATAAAGTCCGACCCACAGGAACTGGTCAAACAGCGTCAAAAGTCCATACATACGGTATCAATAAAAAAAATGTGCTCGCCACGGGACTGGCCAAGCAGCGTCAAAAGTACATACATACGGTATCGATTAAAAAAAAAAGTGCTCGCCGCAGAAACATACAATGTTTCATCTGAAGATGTGAAGATACAAAATAAAAGGAATGTGTCTGGGGGTCTTACCTTGGGAGATGGGTCTGGGGGTCTTACCTTGGGAGATGGGTCTGGGGGTCTTAGCTTGTGAGATGGGTCTGGGGGTGTTACCTTGTGAGATGCGTCTGGGGGTGTTACCTTGTGAGATGGGTCTGGGTGTCTTACCTTGTGAGATGGGTCTGGGGGTCTTACCTTGTGAGATGGGTCTGGGGGTCTTACCTTGGGAGATGGGTCTGGGGGTCTTAGCTTGTGAGATGGGTCTGGGGGTCTTACCTTGGGAGATGGGTCTGGGGGTCTTAGCTTGTGAGATGGGTCTGGGGGTGTTACCTTGTGAGATGGGTCTGGGGGTGTTACCTTGTGAGATGGGTCTGGGGGTGTTACCTTGTGAGATGGGTCTGGGGGTCTTAGCTTGTGAGATGGGTCTGGGGGTCTTAGCTTGTGAGATGGGTCTGGGGGTCTTAGCTTGTGAGATGGGTCTGGGGGTCTTACCTTGTGAAAGTGTGCCGGGCAGAGTGAAGATCCAGATACAAAGACAAAGCATGCTCCCTGGCGCTTCTCCGCAAGCCTGGCTCCGGAGTGATGCTACACGGGCTTTCTGTCCCAGTCCTCTCCGTGTCTCCTCGCTGGTCACCGTTCCTGGCAAACCATATCCCGCACAAAGGGCTGAGATCTCTGCGCTCCGCTCAGCTCCTGATTATTCCTTCCCATGGAAAGCTCCAGTTTCTTG
>NW_027454911.1:0-53446 GCF_040206685.1 Ascaphus truei | reverse complement strand
TTTGAAGTATTTGTCTGGTTACACCAATGTAGCATCCTTGGTCACATTTGCTACATTGAATCATACACACCACATTCCTGGATGTGCAGCCGTATGAACCTTTAACATTGAGTGTTCCATGTGTGTGACTGGCCCTGGGATCTTGGCATATATATATTTGCCGCGTTTACAGCGTGTGTTGTTGCATGATCTGGTGCCATTGTCAGCGTCCTTGAGTTTGTTATGAAGTTTTCTGCTGACTAACTCCTGTCTGGGGTTTGGCGGTTGCCGGAATGCGAGGATGGGAGGTTTGGGGAAGATGTCCTTTAATGTGTCACCTTCTGTCAGCGCGGGGAGCAGATCTTTGATTCATTTTCACATTCCCTTTAGGGCAGGGTTGTTTGTGGCCACTAGTGGTATGTGTTTCTTTCTTTGTGTATTGGAGCGGGTGTTCTCGTGGGGCTTTCAGTGCGCATGCGAGTGTTTTGGCAATAGTCTTTGGCTTGTATCCCTTCTGTCTGAATGAGTCAGACGGAGTTGGGAGAGGTGTCTGTTCTGGTCTTCAGTGTCAGAGCGTATGCGCTGAGCTCTTCTAGCCCGGCTGTGAAATGTACGTTTAATTCTTCTGGAATGTTTTGACCGTCGCACAGCTGCAAAAGTCCGCGCCAGTTATAGCAAAGGAAAGAGCTCAATTACTTTCTGTGATAACCCTGCTGCTGGGGTTCTTTGTTGTTGCGGTTAAGGCTCCCATATCAAGCACATCTTATAGGACCTTTTTAATAAAAAGATTAGAGATAAGTGTAAGTTGTACCCCGAGACTGTATGGAGTCAGACATTCGTCTCGGGGAGGAGAGCAGTTTAAAGTGGTAAAAACATGTGAAATCTTATGTTGTTTTTTTTTGTGTGTAAATAAATTAGTTTTGTAGCATTAGAATGGATAATAGTGACTGTTTTTTTTTTACCCTTAATGCCATTTTTAATGAGTTTCTATTTTTTATTTTTTTTAATACACTGAGCATCCTGTGATTCCTATAAGGAAACAATGGTGGATTCGGCGCAACTGCGCATGTCTGAATCAGAGAGGCTCCTGGAGTTCTTCAACAAACTTTATTGGTAATACACACAAGGGCTAACACCGCATTCACCCCCTGTGATTCCTATAGAGCGGGTTTAACCACCTCCCAGCAGTGCAAGATCTTTGCACCATTGTCCTGTTTGTGATCATTTGTTGCCAATGTTCCCAGCAGTTTGAGATGTAAAGTGTTACAATAGATAATGTTACCTTAGTACAGGGTTTTGCAACACCAGTTCTCTAGGCCAGGGGTGCGCAAACTGGGGGGTGCAAGATTTTTTGGGGAGCCGTAGGGCCTACAGAGGCCCTGTGCTCTTCCCCATGGCATTTAACTGAAATGCCGGGGACCGTGCGAGGCCTCTGGATGTATCTCTTACCTGACTCAGAGGACGCGTTGCTATGGTGACGCGGCGTCATTTGACGCTGTAGGAAGGTAGGGGGGTGCGAACATGGAGGCAGTGCTGGCAGGGGGGGTGCAGTGCCCAAAGATTGCACACCCCTTGTTTAGACCAGGGGTGTCCAAAGTTTTAACCTGGACATCCCCTGCCTGCCTACCTCCCGGCTCGTGCCCGCCTCCAACTCGGCTCCAGCGTCTAATGGCGTTGCGGGGTCACCCCGCGGCGTCATTTGACGCTGGTTGCCATGGCGTCGCATCGCCGAAGACCAGGTAGGAGAAGCTGCAGAGACCTCACGCGGTCCCCCCGACATTTCATATAAATACCTTGGGGGGGAGCGCGGGACCTCTATAGCCGCCGCGCCCCCCCCTGGAAATTCCCCCACGGGGGGCACGCACCCCTGCTCTAGACCCCTCAACAAGTCAGGTTTTCAGGCTATCCCTGCTTCAGCACAGATGGCTCAATCAGTGGCTCCCTGCGTCAGCACAGGTGGCTCAATCAGTGGCGCGGCCTTCGACTGAGCCACTGATCGAGCCACCTGTGCTGAACCTGGGATATCCTTAAAACCTGACCTGTTGGGGTTCTTGAGGACTAGAGTTGATAACCTCTGCCTTAGTAATTTTAGGATACATTGTAGCTGCTGAGTTACACCGATTTGAAGGATTGATTGAAACGGAAAGGTGGCCATTTCGTTAGGCACGCAATCAGGCTTTTGACAGATGTATAACAGGAGCACCAAACGATTGCCAGCGTAGGCGAGAATGTAGAATGATACATTGTCACGCGCTTTACATATAAAAATAAAGGGGAGAATGTAGTATCGCTGCTTTAATTCCTGTTTCTCATGGAAAACCGAAGCGGTGTGGGAAAGAGGGGGTGTGATGGAAACGTTCAAACATTTATTTTTATTTATTTATAAAATATTTTACCAGGAAGTAATACATTGAGAGTTACCTCTCGTTTTCAAGTATGTCCTGGGCACAGAGTAAAACAAAATAATACATGGTTACAAGTACAGTTACATAAATGAACAGGGTATACATTATATACAAGACATTGCATGCACAGTTAGAGATAATATATATTATGAGCGTATGAAATATATCAAGTGTTTCGGCAAAGCACGAGAGGGAAGCATTTTCTGTTTGTTTCGAGCGTGTATTTTGGCAAAGAACTGTTTAGCAAATATGGGCCAATTTCCACACCCTGTGACAGTCACACATCCCTCCTGCAGTTACACAACAGTACTCCCTGCACAAGCGGCTGCTCTCCCTCAGTCACCCGGCCACCCGGCTTCCACCCGCCACCGTCGGCCTGGGCCAAAGCTGCCACCGGATGGTGATGTCATTTCAGTTTCCGTGTAGGGCGACGGGCGAGATAATTAGAGAGGAGTGATATGGCAGGGAGTGCGTCGCCCGACGCATTTCACATTGAGAGTCACTTCCTCAAGGCCGTGGCTCATTGAAGATCAACATTTCCTAATACGCCCGCCTACGTTTTTTAATTAAAATATACTGTTAAACAATTAAAATGGAGCGACGGGTAAGATTATCCCCTAAAAAAATGACCTTGTGAATCTAATGGACATTCGGTAGGATAAACACAAATATAGGTTATAAGCTTACCCCCTCCATTCGAACATGCTCAATTCAATAATACAAGTCACATCAAATAAATACAATAGAATCAAACTATAAAGAAATGCATTAGGTGGTCGACAAAGTGTGTTGAGTGTCACATACGGGGTTAACCAGACTATCTTGGGATCGTAATCACCAGGCAGAACACAGGGGGTTAACAAACGGTGAAGTGTATTTAGTGGAAGCTAACAGTGGCAACACGCTCAAAGCACGTACAATATTCCAACATAAGGGGAGCTTAGGGGGCACCCAGCTCGCTGGGTGCAGGGTGCTGCTGAAGTCCACAAGCACCCCGGTCTCCATACAGGATCATGGAGTATGGGGAGAGGACGCCCGCTTCGGGAAACACTTTTTCTTATTTATCTTCGTTTTTATTTGGCTAAATGTTCTTCAAGTCGAAAAGAGCTTTTAGATCTCAAATTATTCCAATGAGCTGTCCACTTCACACCATTCCGACGCGGGAACTGAGCATTTATTACTAGTGTTTCATATGTCCCGATACAGGAACGTGACCTTCAGTATCGAGTGAGCGTAATCAAATATTAGAATACTCTGCGATACAGAAACCAGAGGCGGTGTCACGTAGAAATGTGTGAAACTATTACAAATGCATTAGTAACATATTTTGTATTTTCCTCCCTACATTCTATTTCTGGCAAAATGTATCAGCAAACCTTAAGGGGCTAAAGGTATCACTCTGTATTACACATGGAGACAAAATGGTGAAATATATTAGCATATTTCACAGGTATGTAAATCAATACTCTACAAAATGACTCTTTCTTCCCCCTTCTCCCCCCCAACTCTCCTCCTCTCTTCACCCCCTCCCCCTCTCTCCCCCCACCTCTACTCTCTTCCCCTCATCCTCCTCTTGCCCCCTCTCCTCGTCGCCTCCTCTTGCCGCCTCTCTTCCCCTCCCTCTCCTCCCCCCATTCTCCTCCTCTCCACTGCCTCCTCCTCTTACCCTCTCCCCTTCATTCTCCCTCTCCCCTTCCTTTCTGTCTCCACCCTTCCCCCATCACTTTCTCATCCCCCCTTTTCATCCCCCACCCCTCCCCCTATCTATCTTTATCTCTGAAATTCTGCATGGTTTGGCTCCCATCCTTCTACAAAATAGCTTTGCACATTTCTAGTATCACTGCGACTTTTATTTCAGCTCCAATTTAGATTCCACATCAATGAGGTTTAAATTCCTCTCTCCAGCTGTGAACAAACAGGTTTCTGTGTCTCAAATAAAGCTGATCCGTTTGCATCTTGCCGGGTTTGTCATTGTATCTGTGAGCGTAGGCTTCTCCCAAAACCAGATCTACTGCTTTTTTATTTCCTCTGGTTCTTCCCTCCGCCCTTTTCATTATGTTTCATTGTTTTGTGCTTACATTATTTCTTTATTATTTTTTTTTTCGTACAAAAAGTCGCAGAGTTTTGGGTTGGTTTGAGTTTTACATGAGTCATTGTCTGACCATAATTACTAGTATAACTGGTATAAAAACTGTGTCATAGTTACATCAACTTTTCACCTGTGAGCACCAAACTGTTCAGGGCTTGGCAGAAAAGTAGCATTATTTCACAAGAATATTACAAGCTTTGTTTAGCCCTAAAAAAAAAGACAACTGTATCTTTTAGTTTTTACTGGAATCCTCGATAATGAAAGTTAGGATTCTTACAATTTAATAAAATATATATACTAAGTTTTAAGCCAATGATCAGGATCTGACTTAATCGTGTGGCTTCCTTCCCCAGAGCTGGGCACCTCTGTGGTCACTGTTGGTGGAACTACTATCTAAGTAGGTTGGGTGTTTGGTCACCTTTTTGCAATAGGTAGGGTGGGATTGGCTTGCGGTCAGTAGGTCTAAGGTGCTATCGTGGCCTGTGGAGTCTGGATAGACTCAGCGTACAGTGACCTAATTTTCGGGTAGCAACAGTTTGACCCTTTTCCTTTTTGGTGGCAGGAGTGGGATACTCAGGCTCAGTGTTTAGCCTACCTTGAGGTCTCCTCACTCTGAGTGGGTCTAAAATAGCGTCATCCAAGAACCTCCATCAATAGAACAGAGTACACAACTGTAGTCAGCAGCAGATCCTCTCCCTTGTTTTTTTCCCTTTTTGTGTTTTTATTTTCTAGTCCAGTGGCGTGTGGCTGGAAAGATGGTCAGATCATCACTCCTTTGTCTGAAGCGACTCGCTTCTCATGTGCGATGATGTTCCCCGACGAGAGAAGGTGGAGTAGGAAAGAGCTAGAAAATAGATGGTTCCCCAGGCACTGCTCCAAAAGAATAGTGACAAAATCCAGATTGCCTGTGCTCCAGCATGAAGGGGCCTTCCCGGATAGTCCCACAATTAATATACAAGTATAATAATAAAGAGGAGAGCACAAACGGTCTTATGCAAATAAATGTAATAGCTAAAGGATGATCCAACATTTCGGCTGCAACATGAAACCGTATCAGGGTAAAGTCCGTTTGTGCCGTCGTCTTTATTATTTTGCATGTAAGGCAGAGTTAATCACAGCTCTATAGCACCACCACAAGGAGTCCCTGGGTGCAACCGATGAATGGTGTGCAACTGGCAAAAGGCCCAGAGCAAGTATCAGGGTGCGGTCACTGCCACTCCTGCCACAACCCCCTGGTATGAGACATGTTCGGGGGTACAATTCTCTCAAACAGGCCTCGAGATTAACCCACGAGACTGGCAGATCTGCAGGATGAGCTAACTCCAGATGAAGACCCAGTCAACCGACTCCTGCAGAAAAAACTGGTCCAGCTTGGCACAATCATGATCTGCGAAAGAAGGTCATGTGGTCTCTGCAGAGAGGCATTGAAAAAGTGGGATCTGGAGGACCGCTGACACCTGAGGGATGCAGACCTTGCCCTAGACCAGAGTTGGGTAAAGTCCGCCCAAGTAGGGACCTGCTCCCCGCTGCATACCTGTGGTGTGGGCAAAGGCAACGTCGGAGGAGACGGCAGCGCGGCTGGAGCCCACCCATATGGTTCTAAACCGGAAGTTAGGACCGACCGGAAATCGGTCCCAACTTAAGTAGTCACCTTCTGGGTGGGCCCCAGCCGTGCTGCTGTCTCCTTCACCGCCACGCTGCGTCCGACGCTGCCTTCATCGCCCACACCACAGGTAGGACCTGGGGAGCAGGAATCAAGGGGAGAGAAAAGGCAGAAGGGAGAGTGAGGGTTTTTTTTTTAAAGAGAAGGGGGAGAGTGAGTGAGGGGGTATTGGAGATGCAGGTGAGAGTTAGTAAGGGGGTATTGGAGATGCAGGTGAGGAGGGGGAGAGTTAGTGAGGGGGTATTGGAGATGGAGGGGGGGGGGGTTGGTTTACGTCTGCGACCCGCAAAGCTTACCAAAGCTTGTCAAGTGGTCCTGCAGCCAAAATAATTGCCCTTCCCTACCCTAGACTGTAATCGCAGTGGAGCCTATGGTCCAAACTCCCAGCCAAGTCCCGCTCCTGGGCTTTGTCCTGTCGCCCAGATCAGAGGCCCACGTTGTGGTTGGCTCCAGGCCTACTGAGTTCACCAAGGCAGAGATTCGGGGTCCAGTCTGCACCAGGTCTCCGGAATCCCTCCAACTCTGGTGTGCAGTCAGTGCTAAACCTGCTGAGCTTCCCAGATTGCCTACAGGTGCAACTTAGAGTACGAGTGGGGGATACCCCTCAGGGGTAAACCCAGAGGCCAGCGGGGGCACTGCCTGAAGAAGCACCATGCCAAGGTATTATGACCTTCACCCTGGTGGATCCAGCTCCCGTAGCTCCTGAAGCATAAAATTGGAGAAGAGACGTGTTCCTGCTGAGGTTTTCACGAATGGTGGTGCTGCCCGTACAGAATCCAGCTTCCAGTCTTGGTAAGGGGGGAAGCTGCAGAGTCACCAACTTGGCAGTCCTGGGGATGTGCATGCCCCTTGCCAGAAGCATCTCTCCCTAAAGTGGGTGTACCCTCCACGGCACACCCAGAGGTCAGTCCAGGCTTTGGGGTTCCAGGTGCCTGCTGTGGCATTAACCTCTGGCACAGGTGAGAGAACACATCAATGTGGGAGGCTCAGGCTGATCCACCTATGCAAAATGTGCAACCAGCATAGACCAAGGCTGCAGACATAGTGGGCGCGTGCAACAGAGCTCAAGTAGGTGTACACGCCTCTCGCCTGAGCGTTCTGCGTCCTCAGTTGATGCGCGAGATGGAAAGGCGTGGCCGTGACGTCACAAGACTGAGCAATAGAGGATCGACCTCATTGGTTCAAACTTGTGATGTGGCCATCGTACAAAAAAACAAATAGATTTGTCTCCTCCACATCCTGGCACGCGCCAGACTGCGCGACATAATGTTCGTGTCGCGCGCACTATGGCTACTGCCTTAGTATATCTTACAGATGTAACACTGTTATGTACAATGTGTCCATATTCCGTTGCTACATGGCATATTCTCGGGATTCTTTGCCAGGGTGATATATTTTTAATAAATCAGTTCTGTACTATGAGAAAATACTTGTAGCATTTTTTTTTTTTTAAACAACTGTGAATGATATTTTTTATGTATTATTTATGTATTTATAAAATGTGTTACCAGGAAGTAATACATTGAGAGTTACCTCTCGTTTTCAAGTATAACAGAGTTATAATGACAAATACATTGTTACAAATACATACTGTAGTTACAATGAGTGAAAAGGGTTACACAGTACATTATATACAAGATGTATGCACAGTTAGATTATATATTTGATAGCTGTATATAACAGTTACAGACCAGATTAAAATGTGAGACGGCTTTAGTTTTGAAAGAACTTAGACTGGTGGCGGATGTGAGAGTCTCCGGCAGACTGTTCCAGTTTTGGGGTGCACGGTAAGAGAAGGAGGAACGGGCGGATACTTTGTTGAGCCTTGGGACCATGAACAGTCTTTTGGAGTCAGATCTCAGATGATAAGTGCTGCATGTGGTAGAAGTGAGGAGCTTGTTCAGGTAGCTGGGTAGCTTGCCCAAAAAGTATTTGAAGGCAAGACAGGAAAGGTGAACTTTGCACCTAAACCCAAGTGATGACCAATTTAGTTATTTGAGCATTTCGCAGTGATGTGTGTTGTTGCATTGGAGAACAAAGCGGCATAGTGAGTTG
This sequence comes from Ascaphus truei, assembly GCF_040206685.1. Lineage (NCBI taxonomy): Eukaryota > Metazoa > Chordata > Amphibia > Anura > Ascaphidae > Ascaphus > Ascaphus truei. The sequence continues at coordinate 45,255 of NW_027454911.1, read as the reverse complement.
TAGAGGATATCAAGATTGCCAAGGTGAGTTTGGGGTGCCATGCCACATATGATGTCCCCATAGTCTATAATTGGCATCAGCATTTGCTGTGTGATGCGCTTTCTGACCAGCTGACTTGGGGAGGATCTGTTTCTATATAGTACACCTGGTTTGGCAAAGGTTTGGGATGTCAGGGTATGTTAAATGGGAGTCAAACCATATGCCCAAATATTTGAAACTAGTAACAGGGGCTAGGATAGTATTAAAGTTGTAAGTATTAGGCTGCGCTTATAGTGCCCGGCGACGTCGCGCCAAAACAAATACATTGGATCCGTCGCATGCGCTTATAGTCAGCGCGACAGCGACGGAGCGATGGATGCTGCAAAAAATTTTGAAGCCATTGAAATTTGATTTTGGGAGTGATAGTCGCCACATGTGACTTTCCCTACACCAATCACAGAGCGCCTACAGCACTCTGCCCGCCCCCTTGTGACATCACTGGCCTTGTCGCCAGCGACGTCGCTCCAAACCCAAGTGCAACTTTCGCCAGTGGCGACAGGTGACGTCATCGGTCGCGTCGCCGGCACTATAAACATGGCCTTAGAGTTCTGATATGTAGCTCTGTCATTGGAAGCTTTAGAAATGTATCCTTGGTTCCAAATCCCATTGTTACCGTCTCGTCAGTGCTCAGAAACACTTTGTTTTGGGAAATCCAGTTTTCAAGTCTCAAAAAGTCAGACTGAAGTGCGTGTCCAATGTCAGAGAGGTTAGGGCTGTGTGCATATAAGATTGTGTCATCCGCACACAATGTTGTGTATTGAGGCTATATACAACACAAAAAAGTGCGCAAAAAGAGAAAAACACAATAAGTCATAATTCATTAAAACTTTTATAAAAATGACTAAATAACACTTCTTATACTATATTAGTGAAAGCACTGTATGTTTGCCTGCCTGCCTGCCTGCATGCATGCCTGCCTGCTGGAACCTCTCTCCCCTCTCCAAATCACCTTTTCCCCCTCCCCAGCGGCATCACCTCTTCCCCCTCCCCAGCGGCATCACCTTTTCCCCCTCCCCAGCGGCATCACCTCTTCCCCCTCCCCAGCGGCATCACCTCTTCCCCCTCCCCAGCGGCATCACCTCTTCCCCCTCCCCAGCGGCATCACCTCTTCCCCCTCCCCAGCGGCATCACCTCTTCCCCCTCCCCAGCGGCATCACCTCTTCCCCCTCCCCAGCGGCATCACCTCTCCCCCCTCACCGCTCCAAATCACCTCTCCCCGCTCCAAATCACCTCTCCCCGCTCCAAATCACCTCTCCCCCCTCCCCGCTCCAAATCACCTCGCTTCCCGCAGCTGCCACGCGGCGCGTAAGATGGCGGACCCCCTTCCTCCCTCGCGGCGCCGAGTCAGACGGTGGCGGCGCCCGGAAGTACAGGTAGGTGTCGCTCCCCACCTCCGGCGCCAAACGGAACTGAGAAAGGGCGCATCAACTGAGGTGTGTGTGTGTGTGTGTGTGTGTGTGTGTGTGTGTGTGTGTCACTGTCCACTGCCCCCCCCTCCTATCCACTGCCCCCCCCTCCTATCCACTGCCCCCCCTCCTGTCCACTGCCCCCCCCCTCCTGTCCACTGCGTCCCCCTCCTGTCCACTGCGTCCCCCTCCTGTCCACTGCGTCCCCCCTCCTGTCCCCCCTCCTGTCCCCCCTCCTGTCCACTGCCCCCCCCCCTCCTGTCCACTGCCCCCCCCTCCTGTCCACTGCCCCCCCCCCCTGTCCACTGCCCCCCCCCCCCTGTCCACTGCCCCCCCCCCTGTCCACTGCCCCCCCCTCCTGTCCACTGCCCCCCCCTCCTGTCCACTGCCCCCCCCTCCTGTCCACTGCCCCCCCCCTCCTGTCCACTGCCCCCCCCCTCCTGTCCACTGCCCCCCCCTCCTGTCCACTGCCCCCCCCCCTCCTGTCCACTGCCCCCCCCCCTCCTGTCCACTGCCCCCCCCCCTCCTGTCCAGTGCCCCCTCCCTCCTGTCCACTGCCCCCCCCCTCCTGTCCACTGCCCCCCCCTCCTGTCCACTGCCCCCCCCCTCCTGTCCACTGCCCCCCCCCTCCTGTCCACTGCCCCCCCCTCCTGTCCACTGCCCCCCCTCCCTGTCCACTGCCCCCCCTCCCTGTCCACTGCCCCCCCTCCCTGTCCACTGCCCCCCCATCCTGTCCACTGCCCCCCCCCTCCTGTCCACTGCCCCCCCCCCTCCTGTCCACTGCCCCCCCCCCCCTCCTGTCCAGTGCCCCCCCCCCTCCTGTCCACTGCCCCCCCCCTCCTGTCCACTGCCCCCCCCCCTCCTGTCCACTGCCCCCCCCCTCCTGTCCACTGCCCCCCCCCCCCTCCTGTCCACTGCCCCCCCCCCCTCCTGTCCACTGCCCCCCCCCCTCCTGTCCACTGCCCCCCCCCCTCCTGTCCACTGCCCCCTCCCTCCTGTCCACTGCCCCCCCCTCCTGTCCACTGCCCCCCCCTCCTGTCCACTGCCCCCCCCCCTCCTGTCCACTGCCCCCCCCCTCCTGTCCACTGCCCCCCCCCTCCTGTCCACTGCCCCCCCCTCCTGTCCACTGCCCCCCCCTCCTGTCCACTGCCCCCCCCTCCTGTCCACTGCCCCCCCCTCCTGTCCACTGCCCCCCCCCCTCCTGTCCACTGCCCCCCCCCTCCTGTCCACTGCAGGAAATGCAGGGGGAGGAATCCATGCCTTTGAGGCGCCCCCCCCCTCCCTTTGACGCCCCCCCCCTCCCTTTGACGCCCCCCCCCCTCCCTTTGACGCCCCCCCCCCCTCCCTTTGACGCCCCCCCCCCTCCCTTTGACGCCCCCCCCCCTCCCTTTGACGCCCCCCCCCTCCCTTTGACGCCCCCCCCCTCCCTTTGACGCCCCCCCCCTCCCTTTGACGCCCCCCCCCTCCCTTTGACGCCCCCCCCTCCCTTTGACGCCCCCCCCTCCCTTTGACGCCCCCCCCTCCCTTTGACGCCCCCCCCCTCCCTTTGACGCCCCCCCCCTCCCTTTGACGCCCCCCCCCTCCCTTTGACGCCCCCCCCCCTCCCTTTGACGCCCCCCCCCCTCCCTTTGATGCCCCCCCCTCCCTTTGACGCCCCCCCCCTCCCTTTGACGCCCCCCCCCTCCCTTTGACGCCCCCCCCCTCCCTTTGACGCCCCCCCCCTCCCTTTGACGCCCCCCCCCCTCCCTTTGACGCCCCCCCCCCTCCCTTTGACGCCCCCCCCCTCCCTTTGACGCCCCCCCCCCTCCCTTTGACGCCCCCCCCCCTCCCTTTGACGCCCCCCCCCTCCCTTTGACGCCCCCCCCCTCCCTTTGACGCCCCCCCCCCTCCCTTTGACGCCCCCCCCCCTCCCTTTGACGCCCCCCCCCTCCCTTTGACGCCCCCCCCCTCCCTTTGACGCGCCCCCCCCTCCCTTTGACGCGCCCCCCCCTCCCTTTGACGCGCCCCCCCCTCCCTTTGACGCCCCCCCCTCCCTTTGACGCCCCCCCCTCCCTTTGACGCCCCCCCCCCTCCCTTTGACGCCCCCCCCCCTCCCTTTGACGCCCCCCCCCCTCCCTTTGACGCCCCCCCCCCTCCCTTTGACGCCCCCCCCCTCCCTTTGACGCCCCCCCCCCCCTCCCTTTGACGCCCCCCCCCCTCCCTTTGACGCCCCCCCCCTCCCTTTGACGCCCCCCCCCCTCCCTTTGACGCCCCCCCCCCTCCCTTTGACGCCCCCCCCCTCCCTTTGACGCCCCCCCCCCTCCCTTTGACGCCCCCCCCCCTCCCTTTGACGCCCCCCCCCCCTCCCTTTGACGCCCCCCCCCCCTCCCTTTGACGCCCCCCCCCTCCCTTCGACGCCCCCCCCCTCCCTTCGACGCCCCCCCCCTCCCTTCGACGCCCCCCCCACTCCCTTTGACGCCCCCCCCTCCCTTTGACGCCCCCCCTCCCTTTGACGCCCCCCCCCTCCCTTTGACGCCCCCCCCCTCCCTTTGACGCCCCCCCCCCTCCCTTTGACGCCCCCCCCCTCCCTTTGACGCCCCCCCCTCCCTTTGACGCCCCCCCCCTCCCTTTGACGCCCCCCCCCCTCCCTTTGACGCCCCCCCCCCCTCCCTTTGACGCCCCCCCTCCCTTTGACGCCCCCCCCCTCCCTTTGACGCCCCCCCCCCCTCCCTTTGACGCCCCCCCCCCTCCCTTTGACGCCCCCCCCCCTCCCTTTGACGCCCCCCCTCCCTTTGACGCCCCCCCCCTCCCTTTGACGCCCCCCCCCCTCCCTTTGACGCCCCCCCCCCTCCCTTTGACGCCCCCCCTCCCTTTGACGCCCCCCCCCTCCCTTTGACGCCCCCCCCTGCCTTTGACGCCCCGCGCGCACACACTGACTGACTGCCGCACGCACGCACACACTGACTGACGCGCACACAAAGCCTGACTGACGCACGCACACACTGACTGAGGCACACACTGATTGTGTGTGCGTCAGTCAGTCTGTGTGTGTTTGTGTTTGTGCCTCAGACTCACTGACGCGCGAGCAAACACACAGTGACTGACGCACACACGCTACATGAAGCTGTAAAGGAGGGAGGGAGGGGGGGGGGGACTGGATTGATGTGAATGGGGGACAAACAGAGAGAGGGGGGAGGAGAGAGAGGAACGGGAACATTACTCCCGGGCAACGCCGGGTCTCTCAGCTAGTACATAATAAAATAGGATCACGTAGATCCAAGCATCCGCAAAGGGGACACGAGGATCGGGTCTCACAAGTCCACAACACAAGTTGGAATATAATCTGGTTACCACTGCTAGATGTTGAAGCTGTGGATATGGCTGATGAAGGGTCAAATGACGCGAAACGCATAACGGTGAAGTCATCACGTAGCTACGAGGAGCCGTGACGACGGACGCTCGGAAGCTACCATCATCCCCTTGTCTCCACGAGGACACGGACTCCAGCCATATCCACAGCTGGTGCACCAAGTCGTAGGAACTTAGATTGCAGTAGGTCATGTCCACATTGGCTGCTTAGGTCTAATTTGAGGAGCGCTTGTGTACTCTCTTCAGATATTGGGACAAATTGAAAACAGTTGGCAGTGTTGGGAGAAGGGGGGGCTATAGAGGTACTCCTAGAATGAGGTTCATGCATGTAGTTCGGGTTGCGTTTTGCTAACAAGTTAGTAGCACACCCCACACCCCACAAAGTAATCATTGAATGCATTATGTCAGTGGGGTTTGTCAGAGTAATATCCTCCTTAGTGATATTACTTGGTTGTTGATGGTTAGAAGGCTGGAATATATTGTTGATAACCTTCCAGAAGTTAGCTGGGTTTGATGTGTTCTGGAGGAGATTGTCAGAGTAATATTGTGCTTTTGCATGCTTTGTTTGCCTTGTGCACATGTTCCGCAGGCATCTGTAGTTATTAAGATCCTTGGTAGTGCCAGTAACTTTGTAGCTTTTCCACAAGGCATCCCTGAAATGGTACAGTGCTATAAGGTCAGGTGTAACCCATGGAAGGTGGGCCCCCCGCACTCTTATTCTGCGTAGTGGAGCATGGGTATCGCAGAGTTTTAAGAACTCGGATTGGAAATAGTCGAGAGCAGAATCGGGGTCGGGAATTAAGTCGATTCTGTGCCCAGGGCAGTTGTGGGTTCAAGTTCCTAAATGTTCTAGTGAGGAGAACTTTAGGGCTTGATTGGGGTGATCCTTACCCAGTACACTATTGCATGGTCACGGTACTATAATGTAAAAAGCCTTTTTTGTTTCTATAGCAACCATTTACAAAGTGAGGTGATTGATACCTGTGTCAAGAACCTTTTTTTTTTTTTTTAATTAACATCTGGGTTCAAGACCCAAACAGTAGGAAAGGGACTTTCTTTCCTTATTATCTCCATACACATAACGAAGGGAGAAGCGTTCCCACGAAACATTTTTTCTGCGCTAATACAGAATAAAGACGCCTTCCAGTTTCTGAGGCGCTGTGAGCCATTACTGCGGCGGCTGTGTCATTATCTTTATTCCTTGATACAAAAATGCACAATCCCAACCGTCACCTCACACAGTCCATGTTGCGTCAATTCACCCAGTTCCCAGTGTCGCCTCACCCAGTTCCCAGTATCAACTCACCCAGTCCCCAGTGTCACCTCACCCAGTCCCCAGTGTCACCTCACCCAGTCCCCAGTGTCACCTCACCCAGTCCCTAGTGTCACCTCACTCAGTTCCCAGTGTCACCTCACTCGGTCCCCAGTGGCACCTCACCCAGTTCCCACTGTGTCACCTCAACCAGTCCCCACTGTGTCAACTCACCTAGTCCCCAGTGTCACCTCACCCTGTCTCCAGTGTCACCTCACCCAGTCCCCAGTGTCACATCACCCAGTCTCCAGTGTCACCTCACTCAGACTCGTGTCACCTCACCCAGTATCCAGTATCACCTCACCCAGTTCCCACTGTCACCTCACCCAGTCTCCAGTGTGTCACCATACCCAGTCCTGTGTCACCTCACCCAGTCTCCAGTGTCACCTCACTCAAACTCCAGTGTCACCTCACCCAGTCCCCAGTGTCACCTCATCCAGTGTCACCTCACCCAGTCTCCAATCACCTCACCCACTCCTGTGTGTCAACTCATACAGTCTCCAGTGTGTCACCTCACCCAGTCCCCATTGTCACCTCACCCTCATCATCTTTGTATCTTCATTTGTAATCAGGATGAGTCATTCTTCTCATGAAACATTAAATTATTATTATTGTGAGACAAACGAACTTGTCCATTAGGAAGGGATAAGATTGCAACAATATCCTGAATTTTGTGTCACATTAATGTATCACTTTTAACCCCTTCTTCTCACTTTCAAATGTTTCTATCTCTTCCCTTTCTGTTTCTTATTCTTTCTATCTATCTTTCCCTCCTCCCCCACCCCCTCCCCTCCCTCTATCCCCCCCTCACCTACCCCCCTCTATCCCCTTCTCCCCTACCCCCCTCTACCTCCTTCTCCCCATCCCCCCCTCTATCCCACCCTCCCCTACCCCCCCTCTATCCCACCCTCCCCTACCCCCCCCTCTATCCCACCCTCCCCTACCCCCTGTATCCCCCCCTCCCTTACCCCCCTCTATCTCCTTCTCCCCTACCCCCCTCTATCCCACCCTCCCCTACCCCCTCTATCGCACCCTCCCCTACCCCCCTCTATCGCACCCTCCCCTACCCCCCTCTATCCCACCCTCCCCTACCACCCTCTATCCCACCCTCCCCTACCCCCTCTATCCCACCCTCCCCTACCCCCTCTATCCTACCCTCCCTACCCCCCTCTATCCCACCCTCCCCTACCCCCCTCTATCCCACCCTCCCCTACCCCCCTCTATCGCACCCTCCCCTACCCCCCTCTATCCCACCCTCCCCTACCCCCCTCTATCCCACCCTCCCCTACCCCCCTCTATCCCACCCTCCCCTACCCCAATCTATCCCCCCCTCCCCTACCCCCCCTCTATCCCACCCTCCCCTACCCCCCTCTATCCCCCCCTCCCCCACCCCCCCTCTATCCCACCCTCCCTTACCCCCTCTATCCCCCCCTACCCTCTCTATCCCCTACCCCCCTCTATCCCCTTCTCCCCTACCCCCCCTCTATCCCACCCTCCCCTACCCCCTCTATCCCACCCTCCCCTACCCCCTCTATCCCACCCTCCCCTACCCCCCTCTATCCCACCCTCCCCTACCCCCCTCTATCCCACCCTCCCCTACCCCCCTCTATCGCACCCTCCCCTACCCCCCTCTATCGCACCCTCCCTACCCCCTCTATCGTACCCTCCCCCCCTCAATCCCACCCACCCCTACCCCTCTATCCCACCCTCCCCTACCCCCCTCAATCCCACCCCCCCCTCTATCCCACCCTCCCCCACCCCCTCTATCCCACCCCCCCTCTATCCCACCCTCCCCCACCCCCCTCTATCCCCCCCTCCCCACCCCCCCTCAACCCACCCTCCTCCACCCCCCCTCAATCCCACCCACCTCCACCCCCCCTCTATCCCACCCTCCCTCACCCCCCCTCTATCCCACCCTCCCCCACCCCCCCTCTATCCCACCATCCCCTACCCCATCTATCCCACCCTCCCCTATCCCCCCTCCCCTATCCCCTCACTACTTCCCGCCCCCTCTCTCCCCATATCCCCTCCCCCTCTCCCCATATCCCCCCTTCCCCCATATCCCCTCCCCCTCTTCGCCCTCCTCTCCCTGCTCCTTCCCTCCTCTCTCCCATCTATCCCCCCTCCTCTCCTTTCCCCCTCCTCTCCTTTCCTTCCCCCCTCACCTTTACCACCTCCCCCATTTCCCTGTCCTCCCATTTCCCCCTCCTCCTCTTCCTTCCTCCCCCTCTTCTCCTCTCCCTCCCACCCTCTCTCCCTTCCTCTCTCCATCCCCCCTCTTCTCCTCTCCCTCCCCCTCTTCTCCTCTCCCTCCCACCCTCTCTCCCTTCCTATCTCCCCCTCCTTTCCACCCCCTCTCCCTGCTCCTTCCCCCAACCACCCACTCCCCCCTCCCTCCCCCCACCCACTCCCCCCTCCCCCCATTCCCCTGCTTTCCCCTCCCTCCCCCCATTCCCCTCCCACTCCCTCCCCCCATTCCCCTCCCACTCCCTCCCCCATTCCCCTCCCCCTCTCTTCCCCTCCTCCCTCTCTCTCTTCCCCCCCTCCCCCTCTCTCTTCCCCCCCCTCCTCCTCTCTCTTCCCCCCCCTCCCCCTCTCTCTTCCCCCCCCTCCCCCTCTCTCTTCCCCCCCCTCCCCCTCTCTCTTCCCCCTCCCCCTCTCTCTCTTCCCCCTCCCCCTCTCTCTCTTCCCCCCCCTCTCTTTCTTCCCTCCCCTCCACCTCTCTCTCTTCCCCCCTCCCCCTCGCTCTTCCCCCCCTCCCCCTCTCTCTTCCCCCCCTCCCCCTCTCTCTTCCCCCCCTCCCCCTCTCTCTTCCCCCCCTCCACCCCTCTCTTTCCCCCCCTCCCCCTCTCTTTCCCTACCTCTCCCCCTCTCTTTCCCCCCTCCCCCTCTCTTTCCCCCTCCCCCTCTCTTTCCCTCCCTTCCCCCCCCTCTTTCCCTCCCTTTCCCCCCCTCTTTCCCTCCCTTTCCCCCCCTCTTTCCCTCCCTTTCCCCTCTCTCTTTCCTCTCTCTCCCCCCCTCTCTTTCCCCCCCCTCCCCCTCTTTTCCTCCCTCCCCTCTCCCCCCTCTCTCTTCCCCCCCACCCCCTCTTTTCCTCCCTCCCCTCTCCCCCCTCTCTCTTCCCCCCCCACCCCCTCTCTCTCTTCCCCCCACCCCCTCTCTCTCTTCCCCCACTCTCTTTCCTCCCCTCTCGCTTCCCCCCTCCCCCTCTTACCCCCTCTCGCTTCCCCCCTCCCCCTCTCTTACCCCCTCTTTTTCCCCCTCTATTCCCCCTCTCTTTTTCCCCCTCCCCCTCTATTCCCCCTCTCTTTTTCCCCCTCCCCCTCTCTATTCCCCCTCTTTTCCCCCCTCCCCCTCTCTTTCCCCCCCCTCTCTTTCCCCCCCTCCCCCTCTCTTTTTCCCCCCCTCCCCCCTCTTTTTCCCCCCCTCCCCCCTCTTTTTCCCCCCCTCCCCCCTCTTTTTCCCCCCCTCCCCCCTCTTTTTCCCCCCCTCCCCCCTCTTTTTCCCCCCTCCCCCTCTCTTTTCCCCCCCTCCCCCTCTCTTTTCCCCCCCTCCCCCTCTCTTTTCCCCCCCCTCCCCCTCTCTTTCCCCCCCCTCCCCCTCTCTTTCCCCCCCCCTCCCCCTCTCTTTTCCCCCCCTCCCCCTCTCTTTTCCCCCCCTCCCCCTCTCTTTCCCCCCCCCTCCCCCTCTCTTTCCCCCCCCTCCCCCTCTCTTTTCCCCCCCTGCCCCCTCTCTTTCCCCCCCTCCCCCCTCTCTTCCCCCCCCTCCCCCCTCTCTCCCCCATCCCTCCTCCCCCTTCTCTTCCCCCATCCCTCTCTCCCCCCATTCCCTCTTCCCCCCTTCTATTCCCCCATCCCCCCTCCCCCTTCTCTTCCCCCATCCCTCCTCCCCCTTCTCTTCCCCCATCCCTCCCTCCCCCCTTCTCTTCCCCCATCCCCCCTTCTCTTCCCCCATCCCCCCTTCTCTTCCCCCATCCCCCCTTCTCTCCAGGCACTTACAGTTCAGCCCTGAGGCTGAGCCTTGATGGAAAACAGAAGTGACTTGTTGGATTCACTAACAAGTAATGGAAGTGAGGCGGTGCCTGCAAACCCCGCTGCAGAACTGGCTGCTGCTTCCAGGGCTCATGTCCCTGCTGGTGTCAGGGGACAGCCAGGCCCAGTGTGAGACACTCAATGGGAACTCCATCCCGACAGTGTGGGGGTGAGAGGGGGGGAGGGGGTGACAAAAAGGAGGGGATAAAAGAGAGGAGGGAGAGGGAGACAAGGGGGTGAAAGAAATTAGGGAAGAGCTGAGACAGAGGGGAAGGAGAGGGGAGAGAGCGGGGGTGAGAGGGAAGGGAAGTGGGTAAAAGAGGGGGGATAGGGGTGAACGAAAGAGGGGAGCTGGGTAAAAGAGAGATGGGGTGAGGGTGTGTGAAAGAAAGGAGGGAAGGGGTGAGGGAGAGGGAAGTGGGTGAGAGGTGGGGTGGAGGGGGCGAGACAGAGGGAGAAAAGAAGGGGAATGGGGTGAGTGAGGGAGTGAGGGGAGAAACAGGAGGGGGAGAGAGGAGGGAAGAAGTGGGGGAGAGAAAGAGGGGAGAGTTACAGAGAAAGAAAGAGGGAAAAAATACTGTGGGGGAAGAAAAAGTGAGGGGATGGGGGGGGCTTAAAACAGAGAAGGGGGGGTTAAAACGAGAAGGAGGGGAAGGGAGCGAGAGTTTAAATAGAAAGAGGGGGGGTGAGTGAAACAAAGAGAGAGAAGAGGAGAGAAACAGGATGAGAGGGGGAGCGAGAGATAAAACAGAGGAGGGGTAAAATAAAGAGAGAGGAGGGAGGGAGAATGAAGGGATGAATCAGACAGTAAAGAATGATAATAGAAGACAATGTGAGAGACAGATATAAGAAGAGACTCACACCAGGATGGACCTATGGGGCCCTCCCCAATGTGACACAGAGGAATTATCCCCCCTGTCCCCAATGTGACACAGAGGAATTATCCCCCCTGTCCCCAATGTGACACAGAGGAATTATCCCCCCTGTCCCCAATGTGACACAGAGGAATTATCCCCCCCTGTCCCCAATGTGACACAGAGGAATTATCCCCCCTGTCCCCAATGTGACACAGAGGAATTATCCCCCCTGTCCCCAATGTGACACAGAGGAATTATCCCCCCTGTCCCCAATGTGACACAGAGGAATTATCCCCCCTGTCCCCAATGTGACACAGAGGAATTATCCCCCCTGTCCCCAATATGACACAGAGGAATTATCCCCCCTGTCCCCCAATGTGACACAGAGGAATTATCCCCCCTGTCCCCAATGTGACACAGAGGAATTATCCCCCCTGTCCCCAATGTGACACAGAGGAATTATCCCCCCTGTCCCCAATGTGACACAGAGGAATTATCCCCCCTGTCCCCAATGTGACACAGAGGAATTATCCCCCCTGTCCCCAATGTGACACAGAGGAATTATCCCCCCTGTTCCCAATGTGACAGAGGAATTATCCCCCCTCCTCTGGGCTCCACTCACAGGATTGTAATGTGTTATTTCTCCACTAAATGCCAAACAGAGGGGTGATGAGCGGCTGATTAATGTGACACCCATCCCAGGCTCCCAGGGTAACACACACTGCAGCTTCCTCCTGTTTAACACCCGCACCCTGGGCTTATTTGTTTAAACGCAGCAATTAGAAACTCATTTACCAAACTCCACATTAAGCCTCAAATATTCTGTGTCCATCTGAGATTTGGGTGGATACAATGACACCGACTGAGATTGCAGTGGGGTGACTCTCACTGAGCCCAGAGGCACACAGGCGTTTGGTTACAGGCGTTTGGTTACAGGCAGTGTTTGGTTACAGCAGGCATATGGTTACAGGGGTTTGGTTACATAGTTACAGGGGTTAGGTTACAGGGATATGGTTACGGGGTATAGTTACGGGGGTATAGTTACGGGGGTATAGTTACAGGGGTATAGTTACAGGGGTATAGTTACAGGGGTATAGTTGCAGGGGTATAGTTGCAGGGGTATGGTTACAGGGGTATAGCTACAGGGGTTTGGTTACATAGTTACAGGGGTATAGTTACAGGGATATATTACAGGGGTATAGTTACAGGGGTATGGTTACGGGGATATAGTTACAGGGGTATAGTTACAGGGGTATAGTTACAGGGGTATAGTTACGGGGGTATAGTTACGGGGGTATGGTTACAGGGGTATGGTTACGGGGATATAGTTACAGGGGTATAGTTACAGGGGTATGGTTACATTCCAGGTAAGGCAGTGCAGGATCTCGCGAGTACACACACACAGTATACTGCAGACATGACACTAAGGCCCATATTCTATATACACTGAAGGGACGGGGGCACTTTTGGTAAAACTTCTGCAAATCCTTTTTCAAACATTTGCTGTATTCTATATTCTTTTTAGAGGGAAAAAATCTGTCCGATGTTTGAAATAATTACCGAATGCAAAAAGAAACGCGAGACGCTGAAATAGGCACGTGTTAAAAAGACAGAAAAATACCTTTTAAATCACCGGGGTGAAAAAAAAAGTCGTCTTGTCAATATTTTTGGGGGGACTGAAAATACCCCATTTTGTATGTAACCGGTCACGGAAGTCGCAACATCTCACTGACTTTTAACTGAAATGATCCGATATATAAACCCCCCCGTTTTCTCACCACGTTGGCAGTGCTGTGGGGAGGTACAGGTGTATACTGGCTCATTTTGGGGGGGTTTGGTTCGCTGCCATTGAATCCTATGGAAACGGTGTGATATTGTGCATTACAACGCCATAGCCTGAGTTATCTATAACTAAGATTAAGCTGGGTACCTCCTCAGAGAAATACACAGTAAGCCTGAAATTTGGCGGTTTGGGAGAAAGTACGTTCATTTTACAAATTAGATGCTAGTAAATCCTTTTCAGATAAATAAACGCTTATTTTCCCTTCATTAAAACTTATTTCAGCCATGTAATCAAAAAAAATAACATATTTTCCCTGATATTTTAACACAGAATGGGTGTCTGGAGTATATAGAATTTGGGATTGAGATACATTGACCGAACCAGGGTGCTTTCAATGGAGCGTTGGCATCCGGACGAGCTATAAGGGAAAGTTGGTGTCGGGGCTACTATGGTTATCTCTGCCCCTATATGGGATACAGAAGAGGCTGCTCCGGTTATTTCTGCCCCTATATGGGATACAGAAGAGCTGCTCCGGTTACCTCTGCCCCTATATGGGATACAGAAGAGGGGGCTCCGGTTACCTCTGCCCCTATATGGGATACAGAAGAGCTGCTCCGGTTATTTCTGCCCCTATATGGGATACAGAAGAGCTGCTCCGGTTACCTCTGCCCCTATATGGGATACAGAAGAGAGGGCTCCGGTTACCTCTGCCCCTATATGGGATACAGAAGAGCTGCTCCGGTTATCTCTGCCCCTATATGGGATACAGAAGAGCTGCTCCGGTTATTTCTGCCCCTATATGGGATACAGAAGAGGGAGCTCCGGTTATCTCTGCCCCTATATGGGATACAGAAGAGGGTGCTCCGGTTATTTCTGCCCCTATATGGGATACAGAAGAGGGTGCTCCGGTTATCTCTGCCCCTATATGAGATACAGAAGAGGGTGCTCCGGTTATTTCTGCCCCTATATTAGATACCGAAGAGGGTGCTCCGGTTATCTCTGCCCCTATATGGGATACAGAAGAGCTGCTCCGGTTACCTCTGCCCCTATATGGGATACAGAAGAGGGTGCTCCGGTTATCTCTGCCCCTATATGGGATACAGAAGAGGGTGCTCCGGTTACCTCTGCCCCTATATGGGATACAGAAGAGGGTGCTCCGGTTATCTCTGCCCCTATATGGGATACAGAAGAGCTGCTCTGGTTATCTCTGCCCCTATATGGGATACAGAAGAGCTGCTCCGGTTACCTCTGCCCCTATATGGGACACAGAAGAGCTGCTCCGGTTATCTCTGCCCCTATATGGGATACAGAAGAGGGTGCTCCGGTTATTTGTGCCCCTATATGGGATACAGAAGAGGGTGCACCGGTTACCTCTGCCCCTATATGGGATACAGAAGAGCTGCTCCAGGTTACCTCTGCCCCTATATGGGATACAGAAGAGGGTGCTCCGGTTACCTCTGCCCCTATATGGGATACAGAAGAGGGTGCTCCGGTTATCTCTGTCCCTATATGGGACACAGAAGAGCTGCCCCGGTTATCTCTGCCCCTATATGGGATACAGAAGAGGGTGCTCCGGTTACCTCTGCCCCTATATGGGACACAGAATAGCTGCTCCGGTTATCTCTGCCCCTATATGGGATACAGAAGAGGGTGCTCCGGTTATTTCTGCCACTATATGGGATACAGAAGAGGGTGCTCCTGTTATTTCTGCCCCTATATGGGATACAGAAGAGCTGCTCTGGTTATCTCTGCCCCTATATGGGACACAGAAGAGCTGCTCCGGTTATCTCTGCCCCCTATATGGGATACAGAAGAGCTGCTCCGGTTACCTCTGCCCCTATATGGGATACAGAAGAGGGTACTCCGGTTACCTCTGCCCCTATATGGGATACAGAAGAGCTGCTCCGGTTACCTCTGCCCCTATATGGGATACAGAAGAGGGTGCTCCGGTTATTTTATTGTCAGTCTGGGTTAGTGCAGTAAAATACCGGACGACTAGATCGTGTGATAGTTATTGTGATGGTAGTGTGATAGTTATTGTGATGGGTAGTGTGATAGTTATTGTGATGGGTAGTGTGACAGTTATTGTGATGGGTAGTGTGATAGTTATTGTGATGGGTAGTGTGATAGTTATTGTGATGGGTAGTGTGATAGTTATTGTGATGGGTAGTGTGATAGTTATTGTGGTGGGTATGTGATAGTTATTGTGATAGTTATTGTGGTGGGTATGTGATAGTTATTGTGATGGGTAGTGTGATAGTTATTGTGATGGGTTGTGTGATAGTTATTGTGATAGTTATTGTGATGGGTAGTGTGATAGTTATTGTGATGGGTAGTGTGATAGTTATTGTGATGGGTAGTGTGATAGATATTGTGATGGGTAGTGTGATAGATATTGTGATAGTTAGTGTGATAGATATTGTGATGGGTAGTGTGATAGTTATTGTGATGGGTAGTGTGATAGTTATTGTGATGGATAGTGTGATAGTTATTGTGGTGGGTAGTGTGATAGTTATTGTGATGGGTAGTGTGATAGTTATTGTGATAGTTATTGTGATGGGTAGTGTGATAGTTATTGTGATGGGTAGTGTGATGGGTAGTGTGATAGTTATTGTGATGGGTAGTGTGATAGTTATTGTGATGGTAGTGTGATAGTTATTGTGATGGGTAGTGTGATAGATATTGTGATGGGTAGTGTGATAGATATTGTGATGGGTAGTGTGATAGTTATTGTGATAGTTATTGTGATGGTTAGTTTGATAGTTATTGTGATGGATAGTGTGATAGTTATTGTGATGGGTAGTGTGATAGATATTGTGATGGGTAGTGTGATAGTTATTGTGATGGGTAGTGTGATAGTTATTGTGATGGGTAGTGTGATAGTTATTGTGATGGGTAGTGTGATAGTTATTGTGGTGGGTAGTGTGATAGTTATTGTGATAGTTATTGTGATGGGTAGTGTGATAGTTATTGTGATAGATATTGTGATGGGTAGTGTGATAGTTATTGTGATGGGTAGTGTGATAGTTATTGTGATGGGTAGTGTGATAGTTATTGTGATGGGTAGTGTGATAGATATTGTGATGGGTAGTGTGATACATATTGTGATGGGTAGTGTGATAGTTATTGTGATGGGTAGTGTGATAGTTATTGTGATGGGTAGTGTGATAGATATTGTGATGGGTAGTGTGATAGATATTGTGATGGGTAGTGTGATAGTTATTGTGATAGTTATTGTGATGGGTAGTGTGATAGTTATTGTGATGGGTAGTGTGATAGATATTGTGATGGGTAGTGTGATAGTTATTGTGATGGGTAGTGTGATGGGTTGTGTGATAGTTATTGTGATGGGTAGTGTGGTAGTTATTGTGATGGGTAGTGTGATAGTTATTGTGATGGGTAGTGTGATAGTTATTGTGATGGGTAGTGTGATAGTTATTGTGATGGGTAGTGTGATAGATATTGTGATGAGTAGTGTGATAGTTATTGTGATGGGTAGTGTGATAGTTATTGTGCTGGTTATTGTGATGGGTAGTGTGATAGTTATTGTGATGGGTAGTGTGATAGTTATTGTGATGGGTAGTGTGATAGTTATTGTGATGGGTAGTGTGATAGTTATTGTGATGGGTAGTGTGATAGTTATTGTGATGGGTAGTGTGATAGTTATTGTGATGGGTAGTGTGATAGTTATTGTGATGGGTAGTGTGATAGTTATTGTGATGGGTAGTGTGATAGTTATTGTGATGGGTAGTGTGATAGATATTGTGATGGGTAGTGTGATAGTTATTGTGATGGGTAGTGTGATGGGTTGTGTGATAGTTATTGTGATGGGTAGTGTGATAGTTATTGTGATGGGTAGTGTGATAGTTATTGTGATGGGTAGTGTGATAGATATTGTGATGGGTAGTGTGATAGATATTGTGATGGATAGTGTGATAGTTATTGTGGTGGGTAGTGTGATAGTTATTATGATTGTTATTGTGATGGGTAGTGTGATAGTTATTGTGATGGTTATTGTGATTGGTAGTGTGATAGTTATTGTGATGGGTAGTGTGATAGATATTGTGATGGGTAGTGTGATAGATATTGTGATGGGTAGTGTGATAGTTATTGTGATGGGTAGTGTGATAGATATTGTGATGGGTAGTGTGATAGTTATTGTGATGGGTAGTGTGATAGTTATTGTGATGGGTAGTGTGATAGTTATTGTGATGGGTAGTGTGATAGTTATTGTGATGGGTAGTGTGATGGGTTGTGTGATAGTTATTGTGATGGGTAGTGTGATAGTTATTGTGATGGGTAGTGTGATAGATATTGTGATGGGTAGTGTGATAGTTATTGTGATGGGTAGTGTGATAGTTATTGTGATGGGTAGTGTGATAGTTATTGTGATGGGTAGTGTGATAGATATTGTGATGAGTAGTGTGATAGATATTGTGATGGGTAGTGTGATAGTTATTGTGATGGGTAGTGTGATAGTTATTGTGATGGGTAGTTTGATAGTTATTGTGATGGATAGTGTGATAGTTATTGTGATAGATATTGTGATGGGTAGTGTGATAGTTATTGTGATGGGTAGTGTGATAGTTATTGTGATGGGTAGTGTGATAGTTATTGTGATGGGTAGTTTGATAGTTATTGTGATGGATAGTGTGATAGTTATTGTGATGGGTAGTGTGATAGATATTGTGATGGGTAGTGTGATAGTTATTGTGATGGGTAGTGTGATAGTTATTGTGATGGGTAGTGTGATAGATATTGTGATGGGTAGTGTGATAGTTATTGTGATGGGTAGTGTGATAGTTATTGTGATGGATAGTGTGATAGTTATTGTGGTGGGTAGTGTGATAGTTATTATGATTGTTATTGTGATGGGTAGTGTGATAGTTATTGTGATAGGTAGTGTGATAGTTATTGTGATGGGTAGTGTGATAGATATTGTGATGGGTAGTGTGATAGTTATTGTGATGGGTAGTGTGATAGTTATTGTGATGGGTAGTGTGATAGTTATTGTGATGGGTAGTGTGATAGTTATTGTGATGTTATTGTGATTGGTAGTGTGATAGTTATTGTGATGGGTAGTATGATAGATATTGTGATGGGTAGTGTGATAGATATTGTGATGGGTAGTGTGATAGTTATTGTGATGGGTAGTGTGATAGATATTGTGATGGGTAGTGTGATAGATATTGTGATGGGTAGTGTGATAGATATTGTGATGGGTAGTGTGATAGTTATTGTGATGGGTAGTGCGATAGATATTGTGATGGGTAGTGCGATAGTTATTGTGATGGGTAGTGTGATGGGTTGTGTGATAGTTATTGTGATGGGTAGTGTGATAGATATTGTGATGGGTAGTGTGATAGTTATTGTGATGGGTAGTGCGATAGATATTGTGATGGGTAGTGCGATAGTTATTGTGATGGGTAGTGTGATGGGTTGTGTGATAGTTATTGTGATGGGTAGTGTGATAGATATTGTGATGGGTAGTGTGATAGTTATTGTGATGGGTAGTGTGATAGTTATTGTGATGGGTAGTGTGATAGTTATTGTGATGAGTAGTGTGATAGTTATTGTGATGGGTAGTGTGATAGTTATTGTGATGGGTAGTGTGATAGTTATTGTGATGGGTAGTGTGATGGGTAGTGTGATAGTTATTGTGATGTGTAGTGTGATAGTTATTGTGATGGGTAGTGTGATAGTTATTGTGATGGGTAGTGTGACAGTTATTGTGATGGGTAGTGTGACAGTTATTGTGATGGGTAGTGTGATAGTTATTGTGATGGTAGTGTGATAGTTATTGTGATGGGTAGTGTGATAGTTATTGTGATGGGTAGTGTGATAGTTATTTTGATGGGTAGTGTGATAGTTATTGTGATGGGTAGTGTGACAGTTATTGTGATGGGTAGTGTGACAGTTATTGTGATGGGTAGTGTGATAGTTATTGTGATGGATAGTGTGATAGTTATTGTGATGGGTAGTGTGATAGTTATTGTGATGGGTAGTGTGATAGTTATTGTGATGGGTAATGTGATAGTTATTGTGATGGGTAATGTAATAGTTATTGTGATGGGTAGTGTGATAGATATTGTGATGGGTAGTGTGATAGATATTGTGATGGGTAGTGTGATAGTTATTGTGATGGGTAGTGTGATAGTTATTGTGATAGTTATTGTGATGGGTAGTGTGATAGATATTGTGATGGGTAGTGTGATAGATATTGTGATGGGTAGTGTGATAGATATTGTGATGGGTAGTGTGATAGATATTGTGATGGGTAGTGTGATAGATATTGTGATGGGTAGTGTGATAGATATTGTGATGGGTAGTGTGATGGGTAGTGTGATAGATATTGTGATGGGTAGTGTAACGGTTATTGTGATGGGTAGTGTGATAGTTATTGTGATGATAGTGTGATAGTTATTGTGATGGGTAGTGTGATAGTTATTGTGATGGGTAGTGTGATAGTTATTGTGATGTGTAGTGTGATAGTTATTGTGATGGGTAGTGTGATAGTTATTGTGATGGGTAGTGTGATAGTTATTGTGATGGGTAGTGTGATAGTTATTGTGATGGGTAGTGTGATAGTTATTGTGATGGGTAGTGTGATAGATATTGTGATGGGTAGTGTGATAGATATTGTGATGGGTAGTGTGATAGTTATTGTGATGGGTAGTGTGATAGTTATTGTGATGGGTAGTGTGATAGTTATTGTGATGGGTAGTGTGATAGATATTGTGATGAGTAGTGTGATAGTTATTGTGATGGGTAGTGTGATGGTTATTGTGCTGGTTATTGTGATGGGTAGTGTGATAGTTATTGTGATGGGTAGTGTGATAGTTATTGTGATGGGTAGTGTGATAGTTATTGTGATGGGTAGTGTGATAGTTATTGTGATGGGTAGTGTGATAGTTATTGTGATGGGTAGTGTGATAGTTATTGTGATGGGTAGTGTGACAGTTATTGTGATAGGTAGTGTGACAGTTATTGTGATGGATAGTGTGACAGTGATTGTGATGGGTAGTGTGATAGTTATTGTGATGGATAGTGTGACAGTTATTGTGATGGGTAGTGTGATAGTTATTGTGATGGGTAGTGTGATAGTTATTGTGATGGGTAGTGTGATAGTTATTGTGCTGGTTATTGTGATGGGTAGTGTGATAGTTATTGTGATGGGTAGTGTGATAGTTATTGTGATGGGTAGTGTGATAGTTATTGTGATGGGTAGTGTGATAGTTATTGTGATGGGTAGTGTGATAGTTACTGTGATGGGTAGTGTGATAGTTACTGTGATGGGTAGTGTGATAGTTATTGTGATGGGTAGTGTGATAGTTATTGTGATGGGTAGTGTGATAGTTATTGTGATGGGTAGTGTGATAGTTATTGTGATGGGTAGTGTGACAGTTATTGTGATAGGTAGTGTGACAGTTATTGTGATGGATAGTGTGACAGTGATTGTGATGGGTAGTGTGATAGTTATTGTGATGGATAGTGTGACAGTTATTGTGATGGGTAGTGTGATAGTTATTGTGATGGGTAGTGTGATAGTTATTGTGATGGGTAGTGTGATAGTTATTGTGATGATAGTGTGATAGTTATTGTGATGGGTAGTGTGATAGTTATTGTGATGGGTAGTGTGATAGTTATTGTGATGTGTAGTGTGATAGTTATTGTGATGGGTAGTGTGATAGTTATTGTGATGGGTAGTGTGATAGTTATTGTGATGGGTAGTGTGATAGATATTGTGATGGGTAGTGTGATAGTTATTGTGATGGGTAGTGTGATAGTTATTGTGATGGGTAGTGTGATAGATATTGTGATGGGTAGTGTGATAGATATTGTGATGGGTAGTGTGATAGTTATTGTGATGGGTAGTGTGATAGTTATTGTGATGGGTAGTGTGATAGTTATTGTGATGGGTAGTGTGATAGATATTGTGATGGGTAGTGTGATAGTTATTGTGATGGGTAGTGTGATAGTTATTGTGCTGGTTATTGTGATGGGTAGTGTGATAGTTATTGTGATGGGTAGTGTGATAGTTATTGTGATGGGTAGTGTGATAGTTATTGTGATGGGTAGTGTGATAGTTATTGTGATGGGTAGTGTGATAGTTATTGTGATGGGTAGTGTGATAGTTATTGTGATGGGTAGTGTGACAGTTATTGTGATAGGTAGTGTGACAGTTATTGTGATGGATAGTGTGACAGTGATTGTGATGGGTAGTGTGATAGTTATTGTGATGGATAGTGTGACAGTTATTGTGATGGGTAGTGTGATAGTTATTGTGATGGGTAGTGTGATAGTTATTGTGATGGGTAGTGTGATAGTTATTGTGATAGTTATTGTGATGATAGTGTGATAGTTATTGTGATGGGTAGTGTGATAGTTATTGTGATGGGTAGTGTGATAGTTATTGTGATGGGTAGTGTGATAGTTATTGTGCTGGTTATTGTGATGGGTAGTGTGATAGTTATTGTGATGGGTAGTGTGATAGTTATTGTGATGGGTAGTGTGATAGTTATTGTGATGGGTAGTGTGATAGTTATTGTGATGGGTAGTGTGATAGTTATTGTGATGGGTAGTGTGATAGTTATTGTGATGGGTAGTGTGACAGTTATTGTGATAGGTAGTGTGACAGTTATTGTGATGGATAGTGTGACAGTGATTGTGATGGGTAGTGTGATAGTTATTGTGATGGATAGTGTGACAGTTATTGTGATGGGTAGTGTGATAGTTATTGTGATGGGTAGTGTGATAGTTATTGTGATGGGTAGTGTGATAGTTATTGTGATGGGTAGTGTGATAGTTATTGTGATGATAGTGTGATAGTTATTGTGATGGGTAGTGTGATAGTTATTGTGATGGGTAGTGTGATAGTTATTGTGATGTGTAGTGTGATAGTTATTGTGATGGGTAGTGTGATAGTTATTGTGATGGGTAGTGTGATAGTTATTGTGATGGGTAGTGTGATAGATATTGTGATGGGTAGTGTGATAGTTATTGTGATGGGTAGTGTGATAGTTATTGTGATGGGTAGTGTGATAGATATTGTGATGGGTAGTGTGATAGTTATTGTGATGGGTAGTGTGATAGTTATTGTGATGGGTAGTGTGATAGTTATTGTGATGGGTAGTGTGATAGATATTGTGATGAGTAGTGTGATAGTTATTGTGATGGGTAGTGTGACAGTTATTGTGATAGGTAGTGTGACAGTTATTGTGATGGATAGTGTGACAGTGATTGTGATGGGTAGTGTGATAGTTATTGTGATGGATAGTGTGACAGTTATTGTGATGGGTAGTGTGATAGTTATTGTGATGGGTAGTGTGATAGTTATTGTGATGGGTAGTGTGATAGTTATTGTGATGATAGTGTGATAGTTATTGTGATGGGTAGTGTGATAGTTATTGTGATGGGTAGTGTGATAGTTATTGTGATGGGTAGTGTGATAGTTATTGTGATGGGTAGTGTGATAGATATTGTGATGGGTAGTGTGATAGTTATTGTGATGGGTAGTGTGATAGTTATTGTGATGGGTAGTGTGATAGTTATTGTGATGGGTAGTGTGATAGTTATTGTGATGGGTAGTGTGATAGTTATTGTGATGGGTAGTGTGATAGATATTGTGATGAGTAGTGTGATAGTTATTGTGATGGGTAGTGTGATAGTTATTGTGATGGGTAGTGTGATAGTTATTGTGATGGGTAGTGTGATAGTTATTGTGATGGGTAGTGTGATAGTTATTGTGATGGGTAGTGTGATAGTTATTGTGATGGGTAGTGTGATAGATATTGTGATGGGTAGTGTGATAGTTATTGTGATGGGTAGTGTGATAGTTATTGTGATGAGTAGTGTGATAGATATTGTGATGGGTAGTGTGATAGATATTGTGATGGGTAGTGTGATAGTTATTGTGATGGGTAGTGTGATAGTTATTGTGATGGGTAGTGTGATAGTTATTGTGATGGGTAGTGTGATAGATATTGTGATGAGTAGTGTGATAGTTATTGTGATGGGTAGTGTGATAGTTATTGTGCTGGTTATTGTGATGGGTAGTGTGATAGTTATTGTGATGGGTAGTGTGATAGTTATTGTGATGGGTAGTGTGATAGTTATTGTGATGGGTAGTGTGATAGTTATTGTGATGGGTAGTGTGATAGTTATTGTGATGGGTAGTGTGATAGTTATTGTGATGGGTAGTGTGATAGTTATTGTGATGGGTAGTGTGATAGTTATTGTGATGGGTAGTGTGACAGTTATTGTGATAGGTAGTGTGACAGTTATTGTGATAGGTAGTGTGACAGTTATTGTGATGGATAGTGTGACAGTGATTGTGATGGGTAGTGTGATAGTTATTGTGATGGATAGTGTGACAGTTATTGTGATGGGTAGTGTGATAGTTATTGTGATGGGTAGTGTGATAGTTATTGTGATGGGTAGTGTGATAGTTATTGTGCTGGTTATTGTGATGGGTAGTGTGATAGTTATTGTGATGGGTAGTGTGATAGTTATTGTGATGGGTAGTGTGATAGTTATTGTGATGGGTAGTGTGATAGTTATTGTGATGGGTAGTGTGATAGTTATTGTGATGGGTAGTGTGATAGTTACTGTGATGGGTAGTGTGATAGTTATTGTGATGGGTAGTGTGATAGTTATTGTGATGGGTAGTGTGATAGTTATTGTGATGGGTAGTGTGATAGTTATTGTGATGGGTAGTGTGACAGTTATTGTGATAGGTAGTGTGACAGTTATTGTGATGGATAGTGTGACAGTGATTGTGATGGGTAGTGTGATAGTTATTGTGATGGATAGTGTGACAGTTATTGTGATGGGTAGTGTGATAGTTATTGTGATGGGTAGTGTGATAGTTATTGTGATGGGTAGTGTGATAGTTATTGTGATAGTTATTGTGATGGGTAGTGTGATAGTTATTGTGATGGGTAGTGTGACAGTTATTGTGATGGGTAGTGTGATCGTTATTGTGATGGGTAGTGTGATAGTTATTGTGATGGGTAGTGTGATAGTTATTGTGATGGGTAGTGTGATAGATATTGTGATGGGTAGTGTGATAGTTATTATGATAGATATTGTGATGGGTAGTGTGACAGTTATTGTGATGGGTAGTGTGACAGTTATTGTGCTGGGTAGTGTGATAGTTATTGTGATGGGTAGTGTGATAGATATTGTGATGGGTAGTGTGATAGTTATTATGATAGATATTGTGATGGGTAGTGTGACAGTTATTGTGATGGGTAGTGTGACAGTTATTGTGCTGGGTAGTGTGACAGTTATTGTGATGGGTAGTGTGATAGTTATTGTGATGGATAGTGTGATAGTTATTGTGATGGGTAGTGTGATAGTTATTGTGATGGGTAGTGTGATAGTTATTGTGATGGGTAGTGTGATAGATATTGTGATGGGTAGTGTGATAGTTATTGTGATCGGTAGTGTGATAGTTATTGTGATGGGTAGTGTGATAGTTATTGTGATGGGTAGTGTGATAGATATTGTGATGGGTAGTGTGATAGATATTGTTATGGGTAGTGCGATAGTTATTGTGATGGGTAGTGTGATGGGTTGTGTGATAGTTATTGTGATGGGTAGTGTGATAGTTATTGTGATGGGTAGTGTGATAGATATTGTGATGGGTAGTGTGATAGTTATTGTGATCGGTAGTGTGATAGTTATTGTGATGGGTAGTGTGATAGTTATTGTGATGGGTAGTGTGATAGATATTGTGATGGGTAGTGTGATAGATATTGTTATGGGTAGTGCGATAGTTATTGTGATGGGTAGTGTGATGGGTTGTGTGATAGTTATTGTGATGGGTAGTGTGATAGATATTGTGATGGGTAGTGTGATAGTTATTGTGATGGGTAGTGTGATAGTTATTGTGATGGGTAGTGTGATAGTTATTGTGATGGATAGTGTGATAGTTATTGTGATGGGTAGTGTGATAGTTATTGTGATGGGTAGTGTGATAGTTATTGTGATGGGTAATGTAATAGTTATTGTGATGGGTAGTGTGATAGATATTGTGATGGGTAGTGTGATAGTTATTGTGATGGGTAGTGTGACAGTTATTGTGATAGTTATTGTGATGGGTAGTGTGATAGATATTGTGATGGGTAGTGTGATAGATATTGTGATGGGTAGTGTGATAGATATTGTGATGGGTAGTGTAACGGTTATTGTGATGGGTAGTGTGATAGTTATTGTGATGATAGTGTGATAGTTATTGTGATGGGTAGTGTGATAGTTATTGTGATGGGTAGTGTGACAGTTATTGTGATAGGTAGTGTGACAGTTATTGTGATGGATAGTGTGACAGTGATTGTGATGGGTAGTGTGATAGTTATTGTGATGGATAGTGTGACAGTTATTGTGATGGGTAGTGTGATAGTTATTGTGATGGGTAGTGTGATAGTTATTGTGATGGGTAGTGTGATAGTTATTGTGCTGGTTATTGTGATGGGTAGTGTGATAGTTATTGTGATGGGTAGTGTGATAGTTATTGTGATGGGTAGTGTGATAGTTATTGTGATGGGTAGTGTGATAGTTATTGTGATGGGTAGTGTGATAGTTATTGTGATGGGTAGTGTGATAGTTATTGTGATGGGTAGTGTGATAGTTATTGTGATGGGTAGTGTGATAGTTACTGTGATGGGTAGTGTGATAGTTATTGTGATGGGTAGTGTGATAGTTATTGTGATAGTTATTGTGATGGGTAGTGTGATAGTTATTGTGATGGGTAGTGTGACAGTTATTGTGATAGGTAGTGTGACAGTTATTGTGATGGATAGTGTGACAGTGATTGTGATGGGTAGTGTGATAGTTATTGTGATGGATAGTGTGACAGTTATTGTGATGGGTAGTGTGATAGTTATTGTGATGGGTAGTGTGATAGTTATTGTGATGGGTAGTGTGATAGTTATTGTGACAGTTATTGTGATGGGTAGTGTGATAGTTATTGTGATGGGTAGTGTGATAGTTATTGTGATGGGTAGTGTGATAGTTATTGTGATGGGTAGTGTGATAGTTATTGTGATGGGTAGTGTGATAGTTATTGTGATGGGTAGTGTGATAGTTATTGTGATGGATAGTGTGATAGTTATTGTGATGGGTAGTGTGACAGTTATTGTGATGGGTAGTGTGAGTTATTGTGATGGGTATTGTGATGGGTAGTGTGATAGTTATTGTGATGGGTAGTGTGATAGTTATTGTGATGGGTAGTGTGATAGTTATTGTGATGGGTAGTGTGATAGTTATTGTGATGGGTAGTGTGATGTGTAGTGTGATAGTTATTGTGATGGGTAGTGTGATAGTTATTGTGATGGGTAGTGCGATAGTTATTGTGATGGGTAGTGTGATCGTTATTGTGATGGGTAGTGTGATAGTTATTGTGATGGGTAGTGTGATAGTTATTGTGATGGGTAGTGTGATAGTTATTGTGATGGGTAGTGTGATAGTTATTGTGATGGGTAGTGTGATAGTTATTGTGATGGGTAGTGTGATAGTTACTGTGATAGATATTGTGATGGGTAGTGTGATAGTTATTGTGATGGGTAGTGTGATAGTTATTGTGATGGGTAGTGTGATAGTTATTGTGATGGGTAGTGTGATAGTTATTGTGATGGGTAGTGTGATAGTTATTGTGATGGGTAATGTGATAGTAAGATAGTGTGATAGTTATTGTGATGGATAGTGTGATAGTTATTGTGATGGGTAGTGTGATAGTTATTGTGATGGGTAGTGTGATAGTTATTGTGATGGGTAGTGTGATAGTTATTGTGATGGGTAGTGTGATAGTTATTGTGATGGGTAGTGTGATAGTTATTGTGATGGGTAGTGTGATAGTTATTGTGATGGGTAGTGTGATAGTTATTGTGATGGGTAGTGTGATAGTTATTGTGATGGGTAGTGTGATAGTTATTGTGATAGTTATTGTGATGGGTAATGTGATAGTAAGATAGTGTGATAGTTATTGTGATGGTAGTGTGATAGTTATTGTGATGGGTAGTGTGATAGATATTGTGATGGGTAATGTGATAGTTATTGTGATGGGTAGTGTGATAGTTATTGTGGTGGGTAGTGTGATAGTTATTGTGGTGGGTAGTGTGATAGTTATTGTGGTGGGTAGTGTGATAGTTATTGTGATGGGTAGTGTGATAGTTATTGTGGTAATTATTGTGATGGGTAGTGTGATAGTTATTGTGATGGGTAGTGTGATAGTTATTGTGATGGGTAGTGTGATAGTTATTGTGATGGGTAGTGTGATAGTTATTGTGATGAATAGTGTGATAGTTATTGTGATGGGTAGTGTGATAGTTATTGTGATGGGTAGTGTGATGGGTAGTGTGATAGTTATTGTGATGGGTAGTGTGATAGTTATTGTGATGGGTAGTGTGATAGATATTGTGATGGGTAGTGTGATAGTTATTGTGATGGGTAGTGTGATAGTTATTGTGATGGATAGTGTGATAGTTATTGTGATGGGTAGTGTGATAGTTATTGTGATGGGTAGTGTGATAGTAAGATATTGTGATGGGTAGTGTGATAGTTATTGTGATGGGTAGTGTGATAGTTATTGTGACAGTTATTGTGATGGGTAGTGTGATAGTTATTGTGATGGGTAGTGTGATAGTTATTGTGATGGGTAGTGTGATAGTTATTGTGATGGGTAATGTGATAGTAAGATAGTGTCATAGTTATTGTGATGGTAGTGTGATAGTTATTGTGATGGGTAGTGTGATAGATATTGTGATGGGTAATGTGATAGTTATTGTGGTGGGTAGTGTGATAGTTATTGTGATGGGTAGTGTGATAGTTATTGTGGTGGGTAGTGTGATAGTTATTGTGGTGGGTAGTGTGATAGTTATTGTGATGGGTAATGTGATAGTAAGATAGTGTGATAGTTATTGTGATGGTAGTGTGATAGTTATTGTGATGGGTAGTGTGATAGATATTGTGATGGGTAATGTGATAGTTATTGTGATGGGTAGTGTGATAGTTATTGTGATGGGTAGTGTGATAGTTATTGTGGTGGGTAGTGTGATAGTTATTGTGGTGGGTAGTGTGATAGTTATTGTGGTGGGTAGTGTGATAGTTATTGTGGTGGGTAGTGTGATAGTTATTGTGGTGGGTAGTGTGATAGTTATTGTGATGGGTAGTGTGATAGTTATTGTGGTAATTATTGTGATGGGTAGTGTGATAGTTATTGTGATGGGTAGTGTGATAGTTATTGTGATGGGTAGTGTGATAGTTATTGTGATGAATAGTGTGATAGTTATTGTGATGGGTAGTGTGATAGTTATTGTGATGGGTAGTGTGATAGATATTGTGATGGGTAGTGTGATAGTTATTGTGATGGGTAGTGTGATAGTTATTGTGATGGGTAGTGTGATAGATATTGTGATGGGTAGTGTGATAGTTATTGTGATGGGTAGTGTGATAGTTATTGTGATGGATAGTGTGATAGTTATTGTGATGGGTAGTGTGATAGTTATTGTGATGGGTAGTGTGATAGTAAGATATTGTGATGGGTAGTGTGATAGTTATTGTGATGGGTAGTGTGATAGTTATTGTGACAGTTATTGTGATGGGTAGTGTGATAGTTATTGTGATGGGTAGTGTGATAGTTATTGTGATGGGTAATGTGATAGTTATTGTGATGGGTAGTGTGATAGTTATTGTGATGGGTAGTGTGATAGTTATTGTGATGGGTAGTGTGATAGTTATTGTGATGGATAGTGTGATAGTTATTGTGATGGGTAGTGTGACAGTTATTGTGATGGGTAGTGTGATAGTTATTGTGATGGATATTGTGATGGGTAGTGTGATAGTTATTGTGATGGGTAGTGTGATAGTTATTGTGATGGGTAATGTGATAGTTATTGTGATGGGTAGTGTGATAGTTATTGTGATGGGTAGTGTGATAGTTATTGTGATGGGTAATGTGATAGTTATTGTGATGGGTAGTGTGATAGTTATTGTGATGGGTAGTGTGATAGTTATTGTGATGGGTAGTGTGATAGTTATTGTGATGGATAGTGTGATAGTTATTGTGATGGGTAGTGTGACAGTTATTGTGATGGGTAGTGTGATAGTTATTGTGATGGATATTGTGATGGGTAGTGTGATAGTTATTGTGATGGGTAGTGTGATAGTTATTGTGATGGGTAGTGTGATAGTTATTGTGATGGGTAGTGTGATAGTTATTGTGATGGGTAGTGTGATGTGTAGTGTGATAGTTATTGTGATGGGTAGTGTGACAGTTATTGTGATGGGTAGTGTGATAGTAAGATATTGTGATGGATAGTGTGATAGTTATTGTGATGGGTAGTGTGATAGTTATTGTGATGGGTAGTGTGATAGTTATTGTGATGGGTAGTGTGATAGTTATTGTGATGGGTAGTGTGATAGTTATTGTGATGGATAGTGTGATAGTTATTGTGATGGGTAGTGTGATAGTTATTGTGATGGGTAGTGTGATAGTTATTGTGATGGGTAGTGTGATAGTTATTGTGATGGGTAGTGTGATAGATATTGTGATGGGTAGTGTGATAGTTATTGTGATGGGTAGTGTGATAGTAAGATATTGTGATGGGTAGTGTGATAGTTATTGTGATGGGTAGTGTGATAGTAAGATATTGTGATGGATAGTGTGATAGTTATTGTGATGGTAGTGTGATAGTTATTGTGATGGGTAGTGTGATAGTAAGATATTGTGATGGGTAGTGTGATAGTTATTGTGATGGGTAGTGTGATAGTTATTGTGATGGGTAGTGTGATAGTTATTGTGATGGGTAATGTGATAGTTATTGTGATGGGTAGTGTGACAGTTATTGTGATGGATAGTGTGATAGTTATTGTGACGGGTAGTGTGATAGTTATTGTGACAGTTATTGTGATAGTTATTGTGATGGGTAGTGTGATAGTTATTGTGATGGGTAGTGTGATAGTTATTGTGATGGGTAGTGTGATAGTTATTGTGATGGATAGTGTGATAGTTATTGTGATGGGTAGTGTGATAGTTATTGTGATGGGTAGTGTGATAGTTATTGTGATGGGTAGTGTGATAGTTATTGTGATGGGTAGTGTGATAGATATTGTGATGGGTAGTGTGATAGTTATTGTGATGGGTAGTGTGATAGTTATTGTGATGGATAGTGTGATAGTTATTGTGATGGGTAGTGTGATAGTTATTGTGATGGATAGTGTGATAGTTATTGTGATGGGTAGTGTGATAGTTATTGTGATGGGTAGTGTGATAGTAAGATATTGTGATGGGTAGTGTGATAGTTATTGTGATGGGTAGTGTGATAGTTATTGTGATGGGTAGTGTGATAGTAAGATATTGTGATGGGTAGTGTGATAGTTATTGTGATGGGTAGTGTGATAGTTATTGTGATGGATAGTGTGATAGTTATTGTGATGGGTAGTGTGATAGTTATTGTGATGGGTAGTGTGATAGTTATTGTGATGGGTAGTGTGATAGTTATTGTGATGGGTAGTGTGATAGTTATTGTGATGGGTAGTGTGATAGATATTGTGATGGGTAGTGTGATAGTTATTGTGATAGTTATTGTGATGGGTAGTGTGATAGTTATTGTGATGGGTAGTGTGATAGTTACTGTGATGGATAGTGTGATAGTTATTGTGACGGATAGTGTGATAGTTATTGTGACGGGTAGTGTGATAGTTATTGTGACAGTTATTGTGATGGATAGTGTGACCGTTATTGTGATGGGTAGTGTGACCGTTATTGTGATGGGTAGTGTGATAGTTATTGTGATAGTTATTGTGATGGGTAGTGTGATGTGTAGTGTGATAGTTATTGTGATGGGTAGTGTGATAGTTATTGTGATGGGTAGTGTGATCGTTATTGTGATGGGTAGTGTGATCGTTATTGTGATGGGTAGTGTGATCGTTATTGTGATGGGTAGTGTGATAGTTATTGTGATAGTTATTGTGATGGGTAGTGTGATAGTTATTGTGATGGGTAGTGTGATAGTTATTGTGATGGGTAGTGTGATCGTTATTGTGATGGGTAGTGTGATCGTTATTGTGATGGGTAGTGTGATAGTTATTGTGATGGATAGTGTGATAGTTATTGTGATGGATAGTGTGATAGTTATTGTGATGGGTAGTGTGATAGTTATTGTGATAGTTATTGTGATGGATAGTGTGATAGTTATTGTGATGGGTAGTGTGATAGTTAATGTCATGGGTAGTGTGATAGTTATTGTGACAGTTATTGTGATAGTTATTGTGATGGATATTGTGATGGGTAGTGTGATAGTTATTGTGATGGGTAGTGTGATAGTTATTGTGATGGGTAGTGTGATAGTTATTGTGATGGGTAGTGTGATAGTTATTGTGATGGGTAGTGTGATAGTTATTGTGATGGGTAGTGTGATAGTTATTGTGATAGTTATTGTGATGGGTAGTGTGATAGTTATTGTGATGGGTAGTGTGATAGTTATTGTGATGGGTAGTGTGATAGTTATTGTGATGGGTAGTGTGATAGTTATTGTGATGGGTAGTGTGATAGTTATTGTGATGGGTAGTGTGATAGTTATTGTGATGGGTAGTGTGATAGTTATTGTGATGGGTAGTGTGATAGTTATTGTGATAGTTATTGTGGTGGGTAGTGTGATAGTTATTGTGGTGGGTAGTGTGATAGTTATTGTGGTGGGTAGTGTGATAGTTATTGTGATGGGTAGTGTGATAGTTATTGTGGTAATTATTGTGATGGGTAGTGTGATAGTTATTGTGATGGGTAGTGTGATAGTTATTGTGATGGATAGTGTGATAGTTATTGTGATGGGTAGTGTGATAGTTATTGTGATGGGTAGTGTGATAGTTATTGTGATGAATAGTGTGATAGTTATTGTGATGGGTAGTGTGATAGTTATTGTGATGGGTAGTGTGATAGATATTGTGATGGGTAGTGTGATAGTTATTGTGATGGGTAGTGTGATAGTTATTGTGATGGATAGTGTGATAGTTATTGTGATGGGTAGTGTGATAGTTATTGTGATGGGTAGTGTGATAGTAAGATATTGTGATGGGTAGTGTGATCGTTATTGTGATGGGTAGTGTGATAGTTATTGTGATAGTTATTGTGATGGGTAGTGTGATGTGTAGTGTGATAGTTATTGTGATGGGTAGTGTGATAGTTATTGTGATGGGTAGTGTGATCGTTATTGTGATGGGTAGTGTGATCGTTATTGTGATGGGTAGTGTGATAGTTATTGTGATGGATAGTGTGATAGTTATTGTGATGGATAGTGTGATAGTTATTGTGATGGGTAGTGTGATAGTTATTGTGATGGGTAGTGTGATAGTTAATGTGATGGGTAGTGTGATAGTTATTGTGACAGTTATTGTGATGGGTAGTGTGATAGTTATTGTGATGGGTAGTGTGATAGTTATTGTGATCGGTAGTGTGATAGTTATTGTGATGGGTAGTGTGATAGTTATTGTGATAGATATTGTTATGGGTAGTGTGATAGTTATTGTGATGGATAGTGTGATAGTTATTGTGGTGGATAGTGTGATAGTTATTGTAATGGATAGTGGGATAGATATTGTGATGGATAGTGTGACGGTTATTGTGATGGGTAGTGTGACAGTTATTGTGATGGATAGTGTGATAGTTATTGTGATGGGTAGTGTGATAGTTATTGTGATGGGTAGTGTGATAGTTATTGTGATAGTTATTGTGATGGGTAGTGTGATAGTTATTGTGATGGGTAGTGTGATAGTTATTGTGATGGGTAGTGTGATAGTTATTGTGATGGGTAGTGTGATAGTTATTGTGATGGGTAGTGTGATAGTTATTGTGATGGGTAGTGTGATAGTTATTGTGATGGGTAGTGTGACAGTTATTGTGATGGGTAGTGTGACGGTTATTGTGATGGGTAGTGTGATAGTTATTGTGATGGGTAGTGTGATAGTTATTGTGATGGGTAGTGTGATAGTTATTGTGATGGGTAGTGTGATAGTTATTGTGATGGGTAGTGTGATAGTTATTGTGATGGGTAGTGTGATAGTTATTGTGATGGGTAATGTGATAGTAAGATAGTGTGATAGTTATTGTGATGGGTAGTGTGATAGTTATTGTGATCGGTAGTGTGATAGTTATTGTGATGGGTAGTGTGATAGATATTGTGATGGGTAGTGTGATAGATATTGTGATGGGTAGTGTGATAGATATTGTGATGGGTAGTGTGATAGTTATTGTGATGGGTAGTGTGATAGTTAGTGTGATAGTTATTGTGATGGGTAATGTGATAGTAAGATAGTGTGATAGTTATTGTGATGGTAGTGTGATAGTTATTGTGATGGGTAGTGTGATAGATATTGTGATGGGTAATGTGATAGTTATTGTGATGGGTAGTGTGATAGTTATTGTGATAGTTATTGTGGTGGGTAGTGTGATAGTTATTGTGGTGGGTAGTGTGATAGTAAGATAGTGTGATTGGAATGTGATAGATCTCTCTGTGTGTCAGTGTCTAGCACTGTTTTTTTTGGGGTATCATTGTGTAATACTGTAAATAAAACAAATATACCCGGCGCCAAAAAACAATAAATGACAGTGATACTCTGACCGTATATAATGTCCAGTAGTCTTCAAATATGCCACACGGCAGTCCGTACCTAACTGGACATTATAAATAGTCAGTATCACTGTCTTTATTGTTATTTGGCGCCTAATTATTTTATAAGCTTTAGCGCTATTGTCACAAAATATTTTTTTTTTTGCATTGTGTGACTGTATCATGGTTTGCCAGTGTGTAAAACTGCCTCGGTGTGTAGCACTGTGTGTCTTAGTGTATTACTGTGTATCATTATGTCATTATGTATTGTGTACTCTGTACTGTACTGTGTAGGGCTGAAGGAGCGGCTCAGCGAGCAATGACACTGACTGATAACGACACTGAGTGTGGAGCGGGGGAGTCTGGTTCAATTCCCGGTGTCGGCACCTTGTGACCTTGGACAAATCACTTTATCTCCCTGTGCCTCAGGCACCAAAAACATAGATTGCAAGCTCACCTGGGCAGGGACTGTGTCTGTAAAAGGTATATGTACAGGGCAGCGTACACTGCTAACGCTATACAAGAAAAACCTATTATTACTGTGTTAGTGAAGTGCAAACACACTTCCAACACCCCCCCCATTACCCCCCCCTCCTTGTCAAACAGTTTTATTCAGCATCATCGGATAAAATTCACGAGAGAGTGTGAGAGAGAGAGAGAGTGAGAGAGAGAGAGTGAGAGAGAGAGTGAGAGAGTGAGAGAAAGTGTGTGTGCGAGAGAGTAAGAGACAGATTGAGGGTAAGAGAGAGACACAGATGGTGAGTGAGAGAATGAGAGATGTTGTGTCGAGCCTTAAACAGTATAAGCAAGTACTATACCTTTAAGAGAGAGGCTCTTTCCTCATCTCGTTTTCTCCTTCTCTCTCTCTACCCCCCTCCCTCCCTCACTCTCCCCCACTCTCCCCCTCTCATCTACTTATTGTACTTTTCTCACCGTCCTTTTTTTTTTTTTTAATCTCTAAGAAGATTCATTTTCCATCGTTTATCATTGGAATTTGCCAGGTAACCCCATCACTGCTGGAGACAAATGATCGTTATTGTTTATCACTGCGAGAGTCGCTTAGCAGGCCATTGGTCTCATAACATCCCCTCAACCTCTAACCTAGTCTGTTGGTCAACGACCCCTAACCTTTCCCCAGTTGGTGGGACAGAATTATCTTAACCTCTACCCCAGTCTGGTCAGTGACCCCTTATTTGCTACCCTAGTCCTTAGACCAGTAACTATTAACCTCTCTTCCAGTCAAATGGGACCAGTTATCCCGTAATCTCTCTACCAGGTTGTAGATTAGTGACCCCTGATCCTCTCCCCTAGTCTGTAGGTCAGTGACCCTATAACCTCTCCCCTTTCCTGTGGGTCAGTGGCCCCTCCACCTCTCCCCCAGTCTGTAGGTCAGTGACCTCTTAACCTCTCCACTTTCCTGTGTGACAATGACCGCTTAACCTCTCCTACAGTGTGGGAGTCAGTGATACCTTAACCTCTCCCCCTGTCTGTAAGACAGTGACCCCTAACCCTCTTTAGCAGTCTGTGGGTCACTGCACTCCTCATGCTCCCCATGGATCCTTGTGGGGTTATTCTTATGGTGCCCACAGGACCTCTCCGAATTTGCCTGCACCCACTAGGTTAGCACGTTTTGTTGCTGAATAAATGAGTATTGGGTGCTACCATTTCTATTTGGCCGAACAATTGATATTCTGCTGAATAAACACATTTCTTATCCGTTAGCTGGAAACACCCTCCAGCTGCAAAGAATTTGTCTTCTTTGTTCTACCAGCGGTGAAGGATCCTTAAGCGTTCCCAGGCACTAACAAAAATCACATGTTCCTGGTGAGAAGATCAGCTCCCCGCACCCCTGCTGTGCCAGTCTGACCGTTCTCTGGGTGAGATCAGGACAGCTGCCCCCCCCAGGTTCCCCTCTCCCCACCAAAAAGGAGGTGCCTAGGTCATGCCCTTTGGGTGGAGCGTGGGCAGTTGGCACACCTTCTACACCAGGCGTGGCCAACTCCAGTCCTGAAAGGGCCACCACGAGGTCAGGTTTTAAGGATATCCCTGCTTCAGCAAAGGTGGCTCAATCAAAGGATGAGCCACCTGTGCTGAAGCAGGGATATTCTGAAACCTGACCTGTTGGTGGCTCTTGAAGACTGGAATTGGCCGCCCCTGAGCTATTGAGTCATTGACTGAGCAACTGATTGAGCCACCCGTGCTGAACCAGGGATATCCTTAAAACCTGACCTGTTGGTGGCCCTTCAGGACTGGTGTTGGTTACCCCCGTTCTACACATTTTGAAGAAATGGGATTGGTGACAAGTTCCTAATACACCAACAAACGTAACCGAACTATTTCTATTCAACATTTCAATGTGGGGTGGGGATCGGGCAACAGTGAAACATACCGGACATAATGAAGGAAAATGTCATATTCGTGCTTGTAATTGCTGCTCCTGTATAAAGCAAAAATAGGGGTTAACCGGGCGCTCAATAGTTAATGGGTGTGGGTTTATCTATAGTACATATACCATAACCCAAAATAAGGGGCAAACAATTATATATAGTAAGTGCAGTGACTGTGCAAACGTAATTATGTGTGAGAACACATTCAAACCGTTAATAATACCTCCACCAAAATTAAGTGAAATAAGTGGATATAAAATAAATCAAGGTAAGTGCAGCAGCTCAGAAACCCATTTGTAGATCGCCCTCTGGTCCCGAAAGCAGCTTGGATATATCCGAAAGTTTGGGGAGCGCTTGCAAATCAGGTGAACATATGTGAAAGATAAAAAAACTAAAACATAGTGTAACCAGTTACAAGCAAAAATAGGATGTGTGACAATGTGTACGTCCCACTCACAAATGAGGATAGCAATTCCAGCAGATCAGAGATACACCTCGATCTGATATGAGCTCAGTGGCAGATGCACCTCCGTGAGTGGTGTCCTTGTGTATCGTGGGCCTCCAGTGTTGTCCGTCAGTGGGAGTTTTGGTCGTCTATAAGAGAGAGATATACGAACATAGGGTAGTATGTCCACAATTGTATTGTACAAACAGTAATAAAAAATAGGATTCACTCACATTTTACATGTGTGTAACATTCATTTGGGAGGACTCTGTGATCCCTGGTTTTCTCCCGATCTTCAGCGCGGCTCCGTTGCTTCCGCAATCGTCACTTCCGGTGACGTCAATGGTTGGGGCGGATGGAGTGTCTGCAATAGCGCGGCTGCCAGTAGTTGGATCTTTTGGTCCTCGGGAACACAATACAACGCGTTTCGCCGAGGCTTCCCTGCGTCCTGAACAAACTATGCAGACCCCAATTAGAGTAACTGGTTATACTGATATCACAGCAAACAGGTGTGGCCCCCGACCCTTTCCCACCGACTAAGGGAACTACGGGTGCTGATGTACCTGTTGGCGAACGCAGGAGGCTTAAGTCTCCGCTTCTGGGAGCCTGGGTGATCTCTCTCCATTCGGTGCAGTGCCTCCACCTATGAGGGATCCCAACAGCGTGGGATGGTCCCCCATAGGACTCAATGACCAGTATACACTGAGTATAATATAACGTCTTATCTGTAACTCACTATAACAATACCCAACACCCCGGCGTGGTTCCCCCAAAGTACTGAGGTGCCCTAGGCACCTAAGCACCCATGTCCTTAGAACAGTCCCACCCAAAATATGAGGTAGCGCTACCCCTGTGTAAATCGTTGGTGCACGTAATACCTCCCTGGGCACTCCTGTACCAAGGTACCGCTGATGAAATAGAGGTTCAGTCAAGTCCCATGACGTGGGGCCTCCATCATTAATCCCCCTCTCTCCTTAGGATTCCCAATCCGCTGCGCTCCGTGAGCTCCAGCTTGAGTGTCTCGCCTAATGTCTATTTGGGCCTGTGGTCAGGTCCCAGACCACAGAGCACCGCGTGGCCGTCCAGTCACCGGTGCAACAGCACTATGGTATACTAAGGGGAGGCGTCCCTATCTGGGGCCTTCCCTGTAACACTTCACTGAAGTGACTAAGGGCCTAGCTGGGGCCTAAGGGGTAGGCCTAGTCCAGGGAAGCACTGCTTCCCGGGCACTCCCTACCCTCTTGCTGTCCTCCATCCGACTGGCGCGCGTGTCCTCCGCTGCGGAGGATATCCTGCTTTCCCTGCTGGATCAAGCCCTATCCGCTGAGACTCGCCACGTGAGCAGCCCCTCCCGCTAAGCACTGTGGGACATGTAGTCCCACGCGGCGTCTTGCGGAGCCACCTAAGAGGGCCGCCGCACTTCGCACTCACTGCACATGCGCGCCTGCCATTCTGCGCCTGCGCAACATCTAAGATGGTGGCCCCCGCACTCCCGGTACGCTGTGGAGCTCCGGCAGCACGAAACGGCAGTTTCCCTGCCCCCCCCACATCGGAGGTAAGGAGGGGGGCTCTGCTACACAAGCAAAAGCTAAATGCACAAAGTTCCATATCAAGTGCAGTATGCATCCTCTTGTTGCATCTGGACTTTGTGCTTTTAGCGTTTGCTTGTTTGCTGTGATATCAGTATAACCAGTTACCCTAATTGGGGTCTGCATAGCTTGTTGGGGACGCAGGGTTTAGGGTACTACCTTTGGTCCGATTGGACCTCAGGAAACGGCCTGAGGAAGGAGCCGTTACCCCGAAACATTGCCCCCTAATGTCCCTCTCCCTCATCCCCCAATGTTCCCCTTGTGGGTTTCCTTTTCTTTCTCCCTTCCCCTGTGTTGTTCCCCTGCACCTTTGCATTTAGGGTCATTTTTGGTGCCATCTTGCTGCTCACATGTAGGACATTGTCCAAATGGTTATATATTGTGCTTCAATCATTACATTTTCTATTTTGGCATATCCCTACGTTTGGTATTTTTGATAGTCAGTGAGTGCTGGAACCCCCTATTTTGTTCCTTGGTAGTATTTTGGAGGAATTAGGGTGCTCCGTGTTCCCTTGGCACCCTGCATTTATTCTCCAGCATTTATTTGGTGCTGTCTATCCCTTTTTTTTTTGCAAGTGGATATTGTTTTTCTAGCACATTTTTTAAATTTAAAGGTGAATTATTTGTTGTAGATTGTGTATATAATAATTGTTCCTTGCTTAGGATTCTAGCACCTTTTTCCTACAAAAACACCACATGCGTTAGTATCAGTATCACTGCAACCTTTCTGCATCCTAATTACACTGCAATCCATAATGCTCCTCTGATACACGGTGATCTAGCGCCACCTTGTGGGCCACCTGACTCACTCCATCCTTCTGTCTATCCTCGCCTCTTGCTTTACCCTTCGATCCCTAGATCTTTCCCTCTCTCTCCCTCCCACGCTGCCCTTCTGTCTCTCCCTCCCATCTGTCCTTCTGTCTCTCCCTCCCATCTGTCCTTCTGTCTCTCCCTTCACCTCCTCCCATGCTGCCCTTCTGTCTCTCCCTCCCATGCTGCCCTTCTGTCTCTCCCTTCATCCCCTCCTGTCTCTCCCTCCACCCCCTCCCATGCTGTCCTGTCTACCCTCCATCCCCTCCCACGCTGCCCTTCTGTCTTTCCCTCCCATGCTGCCCTTCTGTCTCTCTCTCCATCCCCTCCCATGCTGTCCTGACTCTCCCTCCATCCCCTCCCATGCTGTCCTTCTGTCTCTCCCTCCATCCCCTCCCACGCTGTCCTGTCTCTCCCTCCATCCCCTCCCACGCTGTCCTGTCTCTCTCTCCATCCCCTCCTTCTGTCTCTCCCTCCATCCCCTCCCATGCTGCCCTTCTGTCTCTCTCTCCATCCCCTCCTTCTGTCTATCCCTCCATCCCCTCCCACGCTGTCCTGTCTCTCCCTCCATCCCCTCCCATGCTGTCCTGTCTCTCTCTCCATCCCCTCCTTCTGTCTCTCCCTCCATCCCCTCCCACGCTGCCCTTCTGTCTCTCTCTCCATCCCCTCCCATCTGCCCTTCTCTCCATCCCCTCCCATGCTGTCCTGTCTCTCTCTCCATCCCCTCCTTCTGTCTATCCCTCCATCCCCTCCCACGCTGCCCTTCTGTCTCTCCCTCCCACGCTGCCCTTCTGTCTCTCTCTCCATCCCCTCCCATCTGCCCTTCTGTCCTTCCCTCCATCCCCTCCCATGCTGTCCTGTCTCTCTCTCCATCCCCTCCTTCTGTCTATCCCTCCATCCCCTCCCACGCTGCCCTTCTGTCTCTCCCTCCCACGCTGCCCTTCTGTCTCTCTCTCCACCCCCTCCCATGCTGCCCTTCTGTCTCTCCCTCCATCCCCTCCCACGCTGTCCTTCTGTCTCTCCCTCCATCCCCTCCCACGCTGTCCTTCCCAGAATCCCTTGCTGCAGTGGAAGCACTGTGTGCTGGGTGATAATGGTGAAAGGCGGGGTTGCAGACCTGTCTAAGACATGCGAATGAGCATACAGTAATATTTCCATTTGCTATATGCTTTACTGTGGAGGGATTTTGTCACTTTTTTTACCCACCATAACTTAACTAAGTGTGGTGAAACCTATCCTCAGCTTCATTTTGCAAAGCCAGTATAACCAACCACACACTGAGGAGACCCATTAAGGTCGAAACGTCCGTATGTCTGTGGGTGGGTTTACTGGCTATGCATCTTAACCTAGGCTGTGCTCAAAGCTGTGAAATGCAGCAAGCATAAGGTTACAGGGGACCATGTTATATGGTTTTGACGCAAACGGTGGCACTGTGTGCTCATTTGCTTGTCATTTCCCAGAATCCCTTGCTGCAGTGGAAGCACTGTCTGCTGGGCGATAATGGTGAAAGGTGGGGTTGCAGATCTGTCAAGACATGTGGAGTGGAGGGGAGGGGGGGGGGAGAGGGGGGAGGAGTGGAGGGGAGGGGGGAGGAGTGGAGGGGAGGGGGGAGGAGTGGAGGGGAGGGGGGAGGAGTGGAGGGGAGGGGGGAGGAGTGGAGGGGGGGAGGAAAGGAGGAAGGGAGGGAGGAAGGGAGGGAGGAAGGGAGGGGGGGAGGAGTGATGGGGGGGGAAGAGTGGAGGGGGGGAGGAGTGATGGGGAGGAGGGGGGAGGAGTGGAGGTGAGGAGGGGAGGGCGGCGGGTGGAGGGGAGGGTGGAGGGGAGGGTGGAGGGGAGGGGGAGGGAGTGGGGGGAGGAGGGGGGGTGGGGGAGGAGTGGGGGGAGGAGGGGGGGTGGGGGGAGGAGTGGGGGGAGGAGGGGAGGGGGAAGGAGGGGGGAGGGGAGGGGGAAGGAGTGGGGGGAGGGGAAAGGAGTGGGGGGAGGGGAGAGAGGAGGGGGGAGGAGAGGGGGGAGGAGAGGGGGAGAGGAGAGGGGGAGAGGAGAGGGGAGGAGAGGAGGGGAGGAGGGGAGGAGAGGGTGGGGAGGAGTGGAGGGGGAGAGGGGGGAGGAGTGGAGGGGGAGAGGGGGGAGGAATGGAGGGGGAGAGGTGGGGGAGAGGGGGGGTAGTGGAGGGGGAGAGGTGGGGGAGAGGGGGGGTAGTGGAGGGGGAGAGGGGGGGTAGTGGAGGGGGAGAGGGGGGGAAGGAGTGGAGGGGGGGGAAGGAGTGGAGGGGGGGAAGGAGTGGAGAGAGGGGGGAGAAGGGAAAGAGTGGAGAGAGGGGGGAAAGAGTGGAGAGAGGGGGGGAGAGGGGGGGGGGGGGAAAGAGTGGAGAGAGGGGGGAGAGGGGGGGAAAGAGTGGAGAGAGGGGGGGAGAGGGGGGGGGGGAAAGAGTGGAGAGAGGGGGGAGGGGGGGGAAGGAATGGAGAGGGGGGAAGGAGTGGAGAGAGGGGGGAAGGAGTGGAGAGAGGGGGGAAGGAGTGGAGGGGGGGAAGAGTGGAGGGGGAGAGGGGAGGGAGGAGTGGAGGGGGGGAGGAGTGGAGGGGGAGAGGGGGGGAGGAGTGGAGGGGGAGAGGGGGGGAGGAGTGGAGGGGGAGAGGGGGGGGAGGAGTGGAAGGAGTGGAGGGGGGGAAAAGGAGTGGAGGGGGGGGGGAAGGAGTGGAGGGGGGGGGAAGGAGTGGAGGGGGGGGAAGGAGTGGAGGGGGGGGAAGGAGTGGAGGGGGGGGAAGGAGTGGAGGGGGGGGAAGGAGTGGAGGGGGGGGAAGGAGTGGAGGGGGGGGAAGGAGTGGAGGGGGGGGGAGGAGTGGAGAGGGGGGAAAGGAGTGGAGAGGGGGGGGGGAGGAGTGGAGAGGGAAGGGGGGGAGGAGTGGAAGGAGAGAGGGGGGGAGGAGTGGAGTGGGAGAGGGGGAGGAATGGAGGGGAGAGGGGGGGGAGGAGTGGAAGGAGAGAGGGGGGAGGAGTGGATGGGGGGGAGGAGTGGAGGGGGAGAGGGGGAGCAGTGGAGGGGAGAGGGGGGGGGAGGAGTGGAAGGAGAGAGGGGGGGAGGAGTGGAGGGGGAGAGGGGGAGGAGTGGAGGGGGGGGAAGGAGTGGAGGGGGAGTGGAGGGGGGGGAGGAGTGGAGGGGGAGTGGAGGGGGGAGGAGTGGAGGGGGGGAAAGGAGTGGAGGGGGGAAAGGAGTGGAGGGGGGGAAAGGATTGGAGGGGGGGGAAAGGAGTGGAGGGGGGGAAAGGAGTGGAGGGGGGGAAAGGAGTTGAGGGGGGGAAAGGAGTTGAGGGGGGGGAAAGGAGTGGAGGGGGGGGAAAGGAGTGGAGGGGGGGAAAGGAGTGGAGGGGGGGAAAGGAGTGGAGGGGGGGAAAGGAGTGGAGGGGGGAGAGGAGTGGAGGGGGGAAGGAGTGAAGGGGGGGAAGGAGTGAAGGGGGGGAAATGAGTGGAGAGTGGGGGGGGAGGAGTGGAGGGAAAGGAGTGGTGGGGGGAAAGAGTGGAGGGGGGGAAGGAGTGGAGGGGGGAAGGAGTGGAGGGGGGGAAGGAGTGGAGGGGGGGAAGGAGTGGAGGGGGGGAAGGAGTGGAGAGGGGGAAGGAGTGGAGAGGGGGAAGGAGTGGAGAGGGGGAAGGAGTGGAGGGGGGGGGAAGGAGTGAAGGGGGGGAAATGAGTGGAGAGTGGGGGGGGAGGAGTGGAGGGAAAGGAGTGGAGGGGGGAAGGAGTGGAGGGGGCGAGGAGTGGAGGGGGGGAGGAGTGGAGGGGGGGAGGAGTGGAGGGGGGGAAGGAGTGGAGGGGGGGAAGGAGTGGAGAGGGGGAAGGAGTGGAGAGGGGGAAGGAGTGGAGAGGGGGGGAGTAGGGAGGGAAGGAGTGGAGGGGGGGGAAGGAGTGGAGGGGAGGGGAAGGAGTGGAGGGGGGGAAAGAGTGGAGGGGGGGGAAAAGAGTGGAGGGGGGGAAAAGAGTGGAGGGGGGGGGGAAAGAGTGGAGGGGGGGGGAAAGAGTGGAGGGGGGGGGAAAGAGTGGAGGGGGGGAAAGAGTGGAGGGGGGGAAAGAGTGGAGGGGGGGAAAGAGTGGAGGGGGGGAGGAGTGGAGGGGGGGAGGAGTGGAGGGAGGGGTGAAGTGGAGGAGGGAGTGAAGTGGAGGAGTGAAGTGGAGGGAGGGGTGAAGGGGAGGAGAGTGGAGGGAGGGGTGAAGTGGAGGGGTGAAGTGGAGGGAGGAAGTGGAAGGGGGGGGAGGGAGTGGAAGGGGGGAGGGAGTGGAAGGGGGGGGGGGAGTGGAAGGGGGGAGGGAGTGGAAGGGGGGGGGAGGGAGTGGAAGGGGGGGGAGGGAGTGGAAGGGGGGGAAGGGGAGGGAGTGGAAGGGGGGGGGAAGGGGAGGGAGTGGAAGGGGGGGGGAAGGGGAGGGAGTGGAAGGGGGGGGGAAGGGGAGGGAGTGGAAGGGGGGGGGAAGGGGAGGGAGTGGAAGGGGGGGGAAGGGGAGGGAGTGGAAGGGGGGAAGGGGAGGGAGTGGAAGGGGGGGAAGGGGAGGGAGTGGAAGGGGGGGATGGGGAGGGAGTGCAAGGGGGGGAAGGGGAGGGAGTGGAAGGCGGGGGGAAGGGGGGGAGGGAGGGTGTGGAAGGGGGGAAGGAGTGGAGGGGGTGGAAGGGGGGAAGGAGTGGAGGGGGGAAAGAGTGGAGGGGGGGGGGAAGGAGTGGAGGGGGGGGAAGGAGTGGAGGGGGGGGAGGAGTGGAGGCGGGGAGGAGTGGAGGGGGGGAGGAGTGGAGGGGGGGAGGAGTGGAGGGGGGGAGGAGTGGAGGGGGGGGAGGAGTGGAGGGGGGGAAAGGAGTGATGGGGGGATGAAGTGGAGGAGAGTGGAGGGAGGGGTGAAGTGGAAGGGGGGAGGGAGTGGAGGGGTGAAGTGGAGGAGAGTGGAGGGAGGGGTGAAGTGGAGGAGAGTGGAGGGAGGGGTGAAGTGGAGGGAGGGGTGAAGTGGAGGGAGGAGGGGGTGAGGGAGTGGAGGGGGGGGAGGGAGTGGAGGGGGGGAGGGAGTGGAAGGGGGGGAGGGAGTGGAAGGGGGGGAGGGAGTGGAAGGGGGGGAAGGAGTGGAGGGGGGGAAGGAGTGGAGGGGGGAAGGAGTGGAGGGGGGAAAGGAGTGGAGGGGGGAAAGGAGTGGAGGGGGGAAAGGAGTGGAGGGGGGGAAAGGAGTGGAGGGGGGGGAAAGGAGTGGAGGGGGGGGAAAGGAGTGCAGGGGGGGAGGAGTGGAGGGGGGGAAGGAGTGGAGGGGGGGGAAGGAGTGGAGGGGGGGGAAGGAGTGGAGGGGGGGGAAGGAGTGGAGGGGGGGGAAGGAGTGGAGGGGGGGGAAGGAGTGGAGGGGGGGGAAGGAGTGGAGGGGGGGGGAAGGAGTGGAGGGGGGGGAAGGAGTGGAGGGGGGGGAAGGAGTGGAGGGGGGGGAAGGAGTGGAGGGGGGGAAGGAGTGGAGGGGCGGAAGGAGGGAGGGGGGGAGGAGTGGGGGGGGGGGGAGGGGGGGGGGAGGAGGGGGGGAGGAGGGGGGGGAGGAGGGAGGGGGGGAGTGGAGGGGGGGAAAGGAGTGATGGGGGGATGAAGTGGAGGAGAGTGGAGGGAGGGGTGAAGTGGAAGGGGGGGAGGGAGTGGAGGGGTGAAGTGGAGGAGAGTGGAGGGAGGGGTGAAGTGGAGGAGAGTGGAGGGAGGGGTGAAGTGGAGGGAGGGGTGAAGTGGAGGGAGGAGGGGGTGAGGGAGTGGAGGGGGGGGAGGGAGTGGAAGGGGGGGAGGGAGTGGAAGGGGGGGAGGGAGTGGAAGGGGGGGAAGGAGTGGAGGGGGGGGAAGGAGTGGAGGGGGGAAGGAGTGGAGGGGGGAAAGGAGTGGAGGGGGAAAGGAGTGGAGGGGGGAAAGGAGTGGAGGGGGGAAAGGAGTGGAGGGGGGGGGGAAGGAGTGGAGGGGGGGGAGGAGTGCAGGGGGGAGGAGTGGAGGGGGGGGAAGGAGTGGAGGGGGGGAAAGGAGTGGAGGGGGGGAAAGGAGTGGAGGGGGGGGAAGGAGTGGAGGGGGGGGAAGGAGTGGAGGGGAGGGAAGGAGTGGAGGGGGGAAGGAGTGGAGGGGGGGGAAGGAGTGGAGGGGGGGGAAGGAGTGGAGGGGGGGGAAGGAGTGGAGGGGGTG
Source organism: Ascaphus truei (assembly GCF_040206685.1). NCBI lineage: Eukaryota > Metazoa > Chordata > Amphibia > Anura > Ascaphidae > Ascaphus > Ascaphus truei. Next base: position 483 of record NW_027454911.1, on the reverse strand, counting down.
GAAGGAGTGGAGGGGGGGGGAAAGGAGTGGAGGGGGGAAAGGAGTGGAGGGGGGGAAAGGAGTGGAGGGGGTGGAAGGAGTGGAGGGGGTGGAAGGAGTGGAGGGGGTGGAAGGAGTGGAGGGGGTGGAAGGAGTGGAGGGGGGGGAAAGGAGTGGAGGGGGGGAAAGGAGTGGAGGGGGGGAAGGAGTGGAGGGGGGAAGGAGTGGAGGGGGGGAGGAGTGGAGGGGGGAGGAGTGGAGGGGGAGGAGTGGAGGGGGGGAAAGGAGTGATGGGGGGGATGAAGTGGAGGAGAGTGGAGGGAGGGGTGAAGTGGAAGGGGGGGAGAGAGTGGAGGGAGGGGTGAAGTGGAAGGGGGGGAGGGAGTGCAGGGAGGGGTGAAGTGGGGGAGAGTGGAGGGAGGGGTGAAGTGGAGGAGAGTGGAGGGAGGGGTGAAGTGGAGGGAGGAGGGGGGGGGAGGGAGGGGTGGAGGGGGGGGGGGAGGG
>NW_027454910.1:0-53513 GCF_040206685.1 Ascaphus truei | reverse complement strand
GGTATACAGAGAGAGACCTCTTGGTGTGTACTTTGGGGAGGCGGGGGGTGTAATGGTATACAGAGAGAGACCTCTTGTGTGTACTTGGGGAGGAGGGGGGGTGTAATGGTATACAGAGAGAGACCTCTTGTGTGTACTTGGGGAGGGGGAGGTGTAATGGTATACAGAGAGAGACCTCTTGTGTGTACTTGGGGAGGAGGGGGGGTGTAATGGTATACAGAGAGAGACCTCTTGTGTGTACTTGGGGAGGAGGGGGGTGGAATGGTATACAGAGAGAGACCTCTTGTGTGTACTTGGGGAGGAGGGGGTGTATGGTATACAGAGAGAGACCTCTTGTGTGTACTAGGGGAGGAGGGGCGGGGGTTGTAATGGTATACAGAAGAAGAGACCTCTTGTGTGTACTTGGGGAGGAGGGGGGGTGTAATGGTATACAGAGAGAGACCCTTGTGTGTACTTGGGAGGAGGGGGGTGTAATGGTATACAGAGAGAGACCTCTTGTGTGTACTTGGGGAGGAGGGGGGTGTAATGGTATACAGAGAGAGACCTCTTGTGTTACTTGGGGAGGAGGGGGGGGTGTAATGGTATACAGAGAGAGACCTCTTGTGTGTACTGGGAGGAGGGGAGGTGTAATGGTATACAGAGAGAGAACTCTTGTGTGTACTTGGGGAGGAGGGGAGGTGTAATGGTATACAGAGAGAGACCTCTTGTGTGTACTTGGGGAGATGGGGGGGTGTAATGGTATACAGAGAGAGACCTCTTGTGTGTACTTGGGGAGGGGGGGGTGTAATGGTATACAGAGAGAGACCTCTGTGTGTACTTGGGGGGGAGGGTTGGGGTGTAATGGTATACAGAGAGAGACCTCTTGTGTGTACTAGGGGGGAGGGGGGGGTGTAATGGTATACAGAAGAGACCTCTTGTGTGTACTTGGGGAGGAGGGGGGTGTAATGGTATACAGAGAGAGACCTCTTGTGTGTACTAGGGGGGAGGGGGGGTTGTAATGGTATACAGAGAGAGACCTCTTGTGTGTACTAGGGGGGGGAGGGGGGTGTAATGGTATACAGAGAGAGACCTCTTGTGTGTACTTGGGGAGGGGGGGGTGTAATGGTATACAGAGAGAGACCTCTTGTGTGTACTTGGGGAGGAGGGGGGGGGGGTGTAATGGTATACAGAGAGAGACCTCTTGTGTGTACTTGGGAGGAGGGGGGTGTAATGGTATACAGAGAGAGACCTCTTGTGTGTACTTGGGGAGGAGGGGGGGTGTAATGGTATACAGAGAGAGACCTCTTCTGTGTACTTGGGGAGGGGGGGGGTTGTAATGGTATACAGAGAGAGACCTCTTGTGTGTACTTGGGGAGGAGGGGCGGGGGTGTAATGGTATACAGAGAGAGACCTCTTGTGTGTACTAGGGGAGGAGGGGGGGTGTAATGGTATACAGAGAGAGACCTCTTGTGTGTACTAGGGAAGGAGGGGGGTGTAATGGTATTACAGAGAGAGACCTCTTGTGTGTACTAGGGAAGGAGGGGGGTGTAATGGTATACAGAGAGAGACCTCTTGTGTGTACTTGGGGAGGAGGGGGGGTGTAATGGTATACAGAGGACTTACTCACATTATGTTCTCTTCTCCCCCCCTTTCTATCTCTCTTCCCCCCCTCCCCCCTCTCAGGGAAGTGCAACAGTGCGGATCCTCCCCGGAGTCCCCACTCGGGGTCTCACTCCTGACGATGTTCCGGATCTCTCTGATCAAGTTCGGGTTTAATGGTTGAAGCCTTCGCCCAAATGTCAGCTGAGCGCCCGGGCAAAGAGCCGGGGGGGAGGCACTGACCTCCCCCTCCCTCCCCCCCCACACCCCAAGTCACGACCGCGGACCAGGGGACCCCCCTCCACCCCCATTCAGCAGAGAAGAGGCTGAGGGGACCCCATAGAGCATGAGTGGCCAACTCCAGTCCTCAAGGGCCACCAACATGTCTGGTTTTTAAGGATGTCCCTGCTTCAGCACAGGTGGCTCAGGCCTATGCTGAAGCAGGGATTTAAATTATAGCCTGACCAGTCGGTGTCCTTGAGGACTGGAGGTGGCCACCCCATGCCACAGAGGGAGAAAGAGTTAGCCTCGTTTGGAGGTGGAGAACGAGGCTACGGATTCGTTACCCGAGACCGACGTCGAATGCCGGGAAGATAGAGAACGGAATGAAGAGGAAGCAGAAACCCGACACAGAACGAGGAGAGAGACACCGAGGAGTCCATAACAGAGGAGAGAAGGGAGGGCTGGGGACAGCTGGCAGTGGTATGGGAGGGAATATGGAAGAACCACGGGTCCCATGGGGAGAGAGGGACGAAATATGGAAGAACCACGGATCCCAGATCCCATGGGGAGAGAGGGACGAAATATGGAAGAACCACGGATCCCAGATCCCATGGGGGAGAGAGGGACGAAATATGGAAGAACCACAGATCCCATGGGGAGAAAGGGACAACATATGGAAGAACCACAGATCCCATGGGGAGAGAGGGAGGCACTATGGAAGAACCACAGATCCCATGATGAGAGGGACAACATATGGAAGAACCACAGATCCCATGGGGAGAGAGGGACAACATATGAAGAACCACAGATCCCATGATGAGAGGGACAACATATGGAAGAACCACAGATCCATGGGGAGAGAGGGACAACATATGGAAGAACCACAGATCCCATGATGAGAGAGGGACAACATATGAAAGAACCACAGATCCCATGATGAGAGAGGGACAACATATGGAAGAACCACAGATCCCATGGGGAGAGGGACAACATATGAAAGAACCACAGATCCCATGATGAGAGAGGGACAACATATGGAAGAACCACAGATCCCATGGGGAGAAGGAGGAAAGGATTGGGGAATGCCAAACAGAGTTACAGAGAGGAAAAGGAGGGAGATCTTGAAGAGAGACAGATCGATGTTGGGGAGAGAGAAGAAGAGGGCAAATCTGTAGAGTGTGGAGGGGAGGAGAAGAGCAAGGGACCGCCATAAAGAGTGGGACAGCAGACTATATGAGAGCCCGGCATGAGTGCGCCGGGAGATCCGCCAAATAAGGGAGACGAGAGGTAGGAAAGCCACCCCACCCCCCACCCCCATGAGGCGCCACCAGCGGGAACTGTACAAAGGAGATGGAGAGACAACCAGTGATCTTCTCGGCATGGATTTTAGGGGGGGCCCTCTGATGAAGACATTGGAGGGTAGCTGGAAGAAGGGGAGACCGGAAGGTGTCGGAAACAGACGAGTGCAGCTCCGAAAACATTCCAATGACAGGAGAAGAGATTCCTTGATGAATAATTTTGGGTGATGGGTGGGGAGGGGAGTGACTTATTGCCTTGAATGAAGTTTCAGCCATTGCTAGACTGGATATTTTAACCCTCTCCGTGTCTGCCTTCCTGTTCTCTTTCTCCCTCCCCCCCCGCCTCTTTTTCCTTCACCCCACCTCTAACCCACCCACCCTCTCTCTAATTCAGAGTGACCCAGGTATTGAGGAGGGGGGGGGGGGTGTAGTTTGGTCATAAGTGCCCAAAAGAACTGACGGACATTCAATGGACACGAGAATGGGAAACGCAGAACCGCTCCGGGCGAGGGGGGGGGGGGAAGGTGGCTTCTCCCCCCGCCCTCATAGACTTTGTGAGATGACCCTCCCCCCCAAATTCCCATCGCTCCTCCACCACTGACCTGCAATGTGTACCCTCCCCGTCTCGTGGCCTACAATGAAGCCACATCGTTTCACCCCCCCCCCCCCATATCCTTTTTGTCTCTGTAACTGCCTCCCCCTTTCCACGCCCCCACGTACAAGGTGTGGAAAAGTATATGTGCCAATGTATTTGTAACTACTGATGGGAGGAGGGGGTCTTGTGGGTATGACGTGGGGGGTGGGGGGGGGGAGGAGATGGAGGGGTTCTGGGTATTTAGTCTCCTGTCCTGTAAATGTGAAACTAGCATTGCACAAACATTTCTGGGTCGCCCACGTGTGGTTTTTCTTTTTGTGTTCCGCCATTTTATTTCCGGCGCGCGTGGCTGTGGTATCGAACCTTTTTGTGTGGCCCACGAAACGTTTGCTCCTTGTGCCGAAAGTCCGGTCGCCAGGGGGGGACTTCTTTTTTTTGCGTGGCTCCGTATTTGTGCCACCGGAATACCCACTGTCCACGACTGTCCTTTAATGTGTTATTGTCAAATCGTAACGACCACCGCCCGCGGGTCAACTCACGTGGTCACAATGTGTGTCCTCTCCACCGTGTTCTCATCAACTCCAACTGTTTGTGGCGTTCTCTGTGTCCTTATCTTCTCTACCATCCGTGGCCAGTGCTCAATATGTGGCTCGTGGCCTATCATTGTATATCCGCTCTCTGGGCTTCTCGTTGGGCAGCTCCAAGGTGTCTGTGATGTCAACGAACCGTGGTTCATTCCACGTCTTCCTAATCTCAGATATCCGTGGTTTATCCTGTAATGTATCCCTTCCGTGTCATTCATTTCACGTGTCTGTGGCGCTCTCCATGTTATAATCTTGGCTAGACGTGGCTAATTTAATGTAATATCACCTATCCGTGGCTAGTCGGTAATGCGTCCCCCCCACCCCCATCTTCTTTGTCTTTGTGATGTCAGTCTCAAATCTGTGGCCTAATTCCACTGTGTAATTTCCGTGGTGCGTTCGTGACGGACTACCTCTGGTTAAGCCGTCGCCATTTCGCTGGAGGGGGGCGCCGCTGACCGTGTTGCCCTATAGGGATCCCATAAATGTCCCTCTGAAAGCAGCCGAGGCACCACTGTCCCTATTAACTTCCACGTGTCCAAGGAGACGCCATTTTGTACCATCAGAGGGAAGTGTTGCTCACCAATAATTTATAGGAATCCGTGTGTGAGACGTCCTCTTATCCATCACAGGGAGGCACCGCTGACCCTATTACCTTATAGGAATCCCCTGTGTGTGAGACGCCCTCTTATCCCATCACAGGGAGGCACCGCTGTCCCTATTACCTTATAGGAATCCTGTGTGTGAGACGCCCTCTTATCCCATCACAGGGAGGCACCGCTGTCCCTATTACCTTATAGGAATCCCGTGTGTGTGAGACGCCTCTTATCCCATCACAGGTGGGCACCGCTGACCCTATTACCTATAGGAATCCCCTGTGTGTGAGACATCCTCTTATCCCATCACAGGGAGGCACCGCTGTCCCTATTACCTTATAGGAATCCCCTGTGTGTGAGACGCCCTCTTATCCCATCACAGGGAGGCACCGCTGTCCCTATTACCTTATAGGAATCCCGTGTGTGAGACATCCTCTTATCCCATCACAGGGAGGCACCGCTGTCCCTATTACCTTATAGGAATCCTGTGTGTGAGACGCCCTCTTATCCCATCACAGGGAGGCACCGCTGACCCTATAACCTTATAGGAATCCCTGTGTGTGAGACATCCTCTTATCCCATCACAGGGAGGCACCGCTGTCCCTATTACCTATAGGAATCCCCGTGTGTGAGACGCCCTCTTATCCCATCACAGGGAGGCACCGCTGTCCCTATTCCTTATAGGAATCCCATGTGTGAGACGCCCTCTATCCCATCACAGGAGGCACCGCTGACCCTATTACCTTATAGGAATCCCTGTGTGTGAGACATCCTCTTATCCCATCACAGGGAGGCACCGCTGTCCCTATTACCTTATAGGAATCCCCGTGTGTGAGATCGCCCTCTTATCCCATCACAGGGAGGCACCGCTGTCCCTATTACCTTATAGGAATCCCATGTGAGAGACGCCCTCTTATCCCATCACAGGGGGGCACCGCTGTCTCTATTACCTTATAGGAATCCCCTTGTGTGTGAGACGCCCTCTTATCCCATCACAGGGGGGCACCGCTGTCCCTATTACCTTATAGGGATCCCGTGTGTGAGACACCCTCTTATCCTATCACGGAGGCACCGCTGACCCTATTACCTTATAGGAATCCCGTGTGTGAGACACCCTCTTATCCTATCACAGGGAGGCACCGCTGACCCTATTACCTTATAGGAATCCCGTGTGTGAGACACCCTCTTATCCCATCACAGGGGGGCACCGCTGTCCCTATTACCTTATAGGAATCCCCTGTGTGTGTGAGAGACGCCCTCTTATCCCATCACAGGGGGGCACCGCTGTCCCTATTACCTTATAGGGATCCCGTGTGTGAGACACCCTCTTATCCTATCACAGGGAGGCACCGCTGACCCTATTACCTTATAGGAATCCCCTGTGTGTGAGACATCCTCTTATCCCATCACAGGGAGGCACCGCTGTCCCTATTACCTTATAGGAATCCCATGTGTGAGACGCCCTCTTATCCCATCACAGGGAGGCACCGCTGACCCTATTACCTTATAGGAATCCCCTGTGTGTGAGACATCCTCTTATCCCATCACAGGGAGGCACCGCTGTCCCTATTACCTTATAGGAATCCCCGTGTGTGAGACGCCCTCTTATCCCATCACAGGGAGGCACCGCTGTCCCTATTACCTTATAGGAATCCCATGTGTGAGACGCCCTCTTATCCCATCACAGGGAGGCACCGCTGACCCTATTACCTTATAGGAATCCCGTGTGTGAGACACCCTCTTATCCCATCACAGGGGGGCACCGCTGTCTCTATTACCTTATAGGAATCCCCTGTGTGTGAGACGCCCTCTTATCCCATCACAGGGGGGCACCGCTGTCCCTATTACCTTATAGGGATCCCGTGTGTGAGACACCCTCTTATCCTATCACAGGGAGGCACCGCTGACCCTATTACCTTATAGGAATCCCGTGTGTGAGACACCCTCTTATCCTATCACAGGGAGGCACCGCTGACCCTATTACCTTATAGGAATCCCGTGTGTGAGACACCCTCTTATCCCATCACAGGGGGGCACCGCTGTCCCTATTACCTTATAGGAATCCCCTGTGTGTGTGAGAGACGCCCTCTTATCCCATCACAGGGAGGCACCGCTGTCCCTATTACCTTATAGGAATCCCCTGTGTGTGAGACGCCCTCTTATCCCATCACAGGGGGGCACCGCTGTCCCTATTACCTTATAGGGATCCCGTGTGTGAGACACCCTCTTATCCTATCACAGGGAGGCACCGCTGACCCTATTACCTTATAGGAATCCCGTGTGTGAGACACCCTCTTATCCTATCACAGGGAGGCACCGCTGACCCTATTACCTTATAGGAATCCCGTGTGTGAGACGCCCTCTTATCCCATCACAGGGAGGCACCGCTGACCCTATTACCTTATAGGAATCCCGTGTGTGTGAGACGCCCTCTTATCCCATCACAGGGAGGCACCGCTGACCCTATTACCTTATAGGAATCCCGTGTGTGAGACACCCTCTTATCCCATCACAGGGTCGGCACCGCTGTCCCTATTACCTTATAGGAATCCCCTGTGTGTGTGACGCCCTCTTATCCCATCACAGGGAGGCACCGCTGACCCTATTACCTTATAGGAATCCCTGGTGTGAGACGCCCTCTTATCCCATCACAGGGGGGCACCGCTGTCCTTATTACCTTATAGGAATCCTGTGTGTGAGACGCCCTCTTATCCCATCACAGGGGGCGCCGCTGACCCTATTACCTTATAGGAATCTCATGTGTGTGAGACGCCCTCTTATCCCATCACAGGGGGGCACTGCTGTCCCTATTACCTTATAGGAATCCCGTGTGTGTGAGACGCCCTCTTATCCCATCACAGGGAGGCGCCGCTGACCCTATTACCTTATAGGAATCTCATGTGTGTGAGACGCACTCTTATCCCATCACAGGGAGGCACCGCTGTCCCTATTATCTTATAGGAATCCTGTGTGTGAGACGCCCTCTTATCCCATCACAGGGAGGCACCGCTGACCCTATTACAGTACCTTATAGGAATCCCCTGTGTGTGAGACGCCCTCTTATCCCTTCACAGGGGGGCGCCGCTGACCCTATTACCTTATAGGAATCTCATGTGTGTGAGACGCCCTCTTATCCCATCACAGGGAGGCACCGCTGACCCTATTACCTTATAGGAATCCTGTGTGAGACGCCCTCTTATCCCATCACAGGGAGGCACCGCTGACCCTATTATCCTATAGGAATCCTGTGTGTGACGCCCTCTTATCCCATCACAGGGGGGCACCGCTGACCCTATAACATTATAGGAATCCCGTGTGTGAGACGCCCTCTTATCCCATCACAGGGAGGCACCGCTGACCCTATTACCTTATAGGAATCCCGTGTGCGAGACGCCTTATCCCATCACAGGGAGGCACCGCTGACCCTATTACCTTATAGGAATCCTGTGTGTGAGACGCCCTCTTATCCCATCACAGGGAGGCACCGCTGACCCTATTATCTTATAGGAATCCCCTGTGTGAGACGCCCTCTTATCCCATCACAGGGAGGCACCGCTGACCCTATTACCTTATAGGAATCCCCTGTGTGAGACGCCCTCTTATCCCATCACAGGGAGGCGCCGCTGACCCTATTACCTTATAGGAATCCCGTGTGAGACGCCCTCTTATCCCATCACAGGGAGGCACTGCTGACCCTATTACCTTATAGGAATCCTGTGTGTGAGACGCCCTCTTATCCCATCACAGGGGGGCACCGCTGACCCTATTACCTTATAGGAATCCTGTGTGTGAGACGCCCTCTTATCCCATCACAGGGGGGCACCGCTGACCCTATTACCTTATAGGAATCCCGTGTGTGTGATACGCCCTCTTATCCCATCACAGGGGGGCACCGCTGACCCTATTACCTTATAGGAATCCCCTGTGTGAGACGCCCTCTTATCCCATCACAGGGAGGCACCGCTGTCCCTATTACCTTATAGGAATCCCGTGTGTGTGTGAGACGCCCTCTTATCCCATCACAGGGAGGCACCGCTGACCCTATTACCTTATAGGAATCCTGTGTGTGAGACGCCCTCTTATCCCATCACAGGGGGGCACCGCTGACCCTATTACCTTATAGGAATCCTGTGTGTGTGAGACGCCCTCTTATCCCATCACGGGGGCACCGCTGACCCTGTTACCTTATAGGAATCCCGTGTGTGTGAGACGCCCTCTTATCCCATCACAGGGGGGCACCGCAGTCCCTATTACCTTATAGGAATCCTGTGTGTGAGACGCCCTCTTATCCCATCACAGGGGGGCACCGCTGTCCCTATTACCTTATAGGAATCCCCTGTGTGTGTGTGAGACGCCCTCTTATCCCATCACAGGGAGGCACTGCTGACCCTATTACCTTATAGGAATCCCGTGTGTGAGACACCCTCTTATCCCATCACAGGTAGGCACAGCTGACCCTATTACCTTATAGGAATCCCCTGTGTGTGAGACGCCCTCTTATCCCATCACAGGGGGGCACCGCTGTCCCTATTACCTTATAGGAATCCCCTGTGTGTGAGACGCCCTCTTATCCCATCACAGGGGGGCACCTCTGATCCTATTACCTTATAGGGATCCCGTGTGTGTGAGACGCCCTCTTATCCCATCACAGGGAGGCACCGCTGACCCTATTACCTTATAGGAATCCCGTGTGTGTGTGTGTGAGACGCCCTCTTATCCCATCACAGGGGGGCACCGCTGACCCTATTACCTTATAGGAATCCTGTGTGTGAGACGCCCTCTTATCCCATCACAGGGGGGCACCGCTGACCCTATTACCTTATAGGAATCCCGTGTGTGTGATACGCCCTCTTATCCCATCACAGGGGGGCACCGCTGACCCTATTACCTTATAGGAATCCCCTGTGTGAGACGCCCTCTTATCCCATCACAGGGAGGCACCGCTGTCCCTATTACCTTATAGGAATCCCGTGTGTGTGTGAGACGCCCTCTTATCCCATCACAGGGAGGCACCGCTGACCCTATTACCTTATAGGAATCCTGTGTGTGAGACGCCCTCTTATCCCATCACAGGGGGGCACCGCTGACCCTATTACCTTATAGGAATCCTGTGTGTGTGAGACGCCCTCTTATCCCATCACGGGGGCACCGCTGACCCTGTTACCTTATAGGAATCCCGTGTGTGTGAGACGCCCTCTTATCCCATCACAGGGGGGCACCGCAGTCCCTATTACCTTATAGGAATCCTGTGTGTGAGACGCCCTCTTATCCCATCACAGGGGGGCACCGCTGTCCCTATTACCTTATAGGAATCCCCTGTGTGTGTGTGAGACGCCCTCTTATCCCATCACAGGGAGGCACTGCTGACCCTATTACCTTATAGGAATCCCGTGTGTGAGACACCCTCTTATCCCATCACAGGGGGGCACTGCTGACCCTATTACCTTATAGGAATCCCGTGTGTGAGACACCCTCTTATCCCATCACAGGGGGGCACTGCTGTCCCTATTACCTTATAGGAATCCTGTGTGTGAGACACCCTCTTATCCCATCACAGGGGGGCACTGCTGTCCCTATTACCTTATAGGAATCCTGTGTGTGAGACGCTCTCTTATCCCATCACAGGTAGGCACCGCTGACCCTATTACCTTATAGGAATCCCCTGTGTGTGAGACGCCCTCTTATCCCATCACAGGGGGGCACCGCTGTCCCTATTACCTTATAGGAATCCCCTGTGTGTGAGACGCCCTCTTATCCCATCACAGGGGGGCACCTCTGAACCTATTACCTTATAGGGATCCCGTGTGTGTGAGACGCCCTCTTATCCCATCACAGGGAGGCACCGCTGACCCTATTACCTTATAGGAATCCCGTGTGTGTGTGTGAGACGCCCTCTTATCCCATCACAGGGAGGCACCGCTGACCCTATTACCTTATAGGAATCCTGTGTGTGAGACGCCCTCTTATCCCATCACAGGGGGGCACCGCTGTCCCTATTACCTTATAGGAATCCCCTGTGTGTGTGTGAGACGCCCTCTTATCCCATCACAGGGAGGCACCGCTGACCCTATTACCTTATAGGAATCCCGTGTGTGAGACACCCTCTTATCCCATCACAGGGGGGCACTGCTGACCCTATTACCTTATAGGAATCCCGTGTGTGAGACACCCTCTTATCCCATCACAGGGGGGCACTGCTGTCCCTATTACCTTATAGGAATCCCGTGTGTGAGACACCCTCTTATCCCATCACAGGGGGGCACTGCTGTCCCTATTACCTTATAGGAATCCTGTGTGTGAGACGCCCTCTTATCCCATCACAGGTAGGCACAGCTGACCCTATTACCTTATAGGAATCCCCTGTGTGTGAGACGCCCTCTTATCCCATCACAGGGGGGCACCGCTGTCCCTATTACCTTATAGGAATCCCCTGTGTGTGAGACGCCCTCTTATCCCATCACAGGGGGGCACCTCTGATCCTATTACCTTATAGGGATCCCGTGTGTGTGAGACGCCCTCTTATCCCATCACAGGGAGGCACCGCTGACCCTATTACCTTATAGGAATCCCGTGTGTGTGTGTGTGAGACGCTCTCTTATCCCATCACAGGGAGGCACCGCTGTCCCTATTACCTTATAGGAATCCCCTGTGTGTGAGACGCCCTCTTATCCCATCACAGGGAGGCACCGCTGTCCCTATTACCTTATAGGAATCCCGTGTGTGTGTGAGACACCCTCTTATCCCATCACAGGGAGGCACAGCTGTCCCTATTACCTTATAGGAATCCCCTGTGTGTGTGAGATGCCCTCTTATCCCATCACAGGGAGGCACCGCTGACCCTATTACCTTATAGGAATCCCCTGTGTGTGTGAGACGCCCTCTTTTCCCATCACAGGGGGGCACCGCTGACCCTATTACCTTATAGGAATCCCCTGTGTGTGAGACGCCCTCTTATCCCATCACAGGGAGGCGCCGCTGTCCCTATTACCTTATAGGAATCCCGTGTGTGTGAGACGCCCTCTTATCCCATCACAGGGAGGCACCGCTGTCCCTATTACCTTATAGGAATCCCGTGTGTGTGTGTGTGAGACGCTCTCTTATCCCATCACAGGGAGGCACCGCTGTCCCTATTACCTTATAGGAATCCCCTGTGTGTGAGACGCCCTCTTATCCCATCACAGGGAGGCACCGCTGTCCCTATTACCTTATAGGAATCCCGTGTGTGTGTGAGACACCCTCTTATCCCATCACAGGGAGGCACAGCTGTCCCTATTACCTTATAGGAATCCCCTGTGTGTGTGAGATGCCCTCTTATCCCATCACAGGGAGGCACCGCTGACCCTATTACCTTATAGGAATCCCCTGTGTGTGTGAGACGCCCTCTTTTCCCATCACAGGGGGGCACTGCTGTCCCTATTACCTTGTAGGAATCCCGTGTGTGTGAGACGCCCTCTTATCCCATCACAGGGAGGCACCGCTGTCCCTAACCTTATAGGAAAGTGATACAAGAGGAGTAATCAGTGCGCAACCTTAGACACTGCTGTGAAGGGTGTGACAGTGCACTAAAATAATATTAGTGATAACAAATATACAAAATGATACGTGAACTGGTGAAAGAGCGTCTGCAGCTGGATGAGGGAGCAGCTCAACACCACCAGGAGCTAAAACAGAAACAAAAAGAAAACAGCGCACAACGCTCATAGTGAAGTAAATCCAGGATAAAAATGTATTAAAAATCCAAGGATAGGTAATGTGCGTACATCAGGGACAAGTTACCCATACACCACACCAACATGAAGATGTGGACAATCACGGATCCTCAGTCCTCAGGCTCCACAGGTAAGGACAATCACAAGTCCACACCGTGATGAAGCTGGTCCACAGGTAAAGACAATCACAGGTCACCACCGTGATGAAGCTGCTCCCCAGGTAAGGACAATCACAGGTCACCACCATGATGAAGCTGGTCCACAGGCAAGGACAATAACAGGTCCCCACCGTGATGGAGCTGGTCCACAGGTAAGGACAATCACAGGTCACCACCGTGATGAAGCTGGTCCACAGGTAAGGACAATCAGGTCACCACCGTGATGAAGCTGCTCCACAGGTAAGGACAATCACAGGTCACCACCGTGATGAAGCTGGTCCACAGATAAGGACAATCACAGGTCACCACAGTGATGAAGCTGCTCCCCAGGTAAGGACAATCACAGGTCACCACCGTGATGAAGCTGCTCCACAGGTAAGGACAATCACAGGTCACCACCGTGATGAAGCTGGTCCACAGGCTAATTAGCTTTTTATTCAAGATACTGAGTTTACAACTAGTCCCCCAAGCTCCTATCACTCCACCCTGCTCCCCCTTGCAGATCAATTTTGGCGCGATGCCCCTTAGTGATGTCACTTGAGCGCCGACGGAAGCTCCAGAGCTACACGTGGAGTCAGTTTGCCGTGGTAGAGATGGACTGAGACTTGCCTCTGGGGGACTTTGATATTTGAGACTTGATTGCTGCCCTCACCACACCCCACCTGTGGACCAGCTCCATCACTGTGGTGACCTGTGATTGTCCTTACCTGTGGAGCCTGATGTCAGGAGCGAGGTGTAACCCCCTGAAACATGGTCCTTCCTAATGTTCTCTGTACACATTGGTTGTCTTCCATGTCCTCAGAAGTGTCACGGACATCATCAACTTCTACCAGTGGCTCAACCTTTATCTGAGTAAGGGCACGGGGCATCCCCACTCCAAACCTCACTCCCCTCAATTATTCACATACACAGCCCAAGCACCTTCCCCACACACACAGCCCAAGCACCCTCCCCACACACAGCCCAAGCACCCTCCCCACACACAGCCCAAGCACCCCTCCCCACACACACAACCCAAGCACCCCTCCCCACACACACAACCCAAGCACCCCTCCCCACACACACAACCCAAGCACCCCTCCCCACACACACACAACCCAAGCACCCCTCCCCACACACACACACACACACACACACACACACACAGCCCAAGCACCCCTCCCCACACACACAGTTCAAGGACCCCTCCCCACACACACAGTCCAAGGACCCCTCCCCACACACACAGGACAGAGCGCTCCTCCCCACACACACAGTCCAAGGACCCCTCCCCACACACACAGTCCAAGGACCCCTCCCCACACACACAGGACAGAGCGCTCCTCCCCACACACACAGGACAGAGCGCCCCTCCCCACACACACAGGACAGAGCGCCCCTCCCCACACACACAGGACAGAGCGCTCCTCCCCACACACACAGGACAGAGCGCCCCTCCCCACACACACAGGACAGAGCGCCCCTCCCCACACACACAGGACAGAGCGCCCCTCCCCACACACACAGGACAGAGCGCCCCTCCCCACACACACAGGACAGAGCGCCCCTCCCCACATACACAGGACAGAGCGCTCCTCCCCACACACACAGGACAGAGCGCCCCTCCCCACACACACAGGACAGAGCGCCAGAGCCTTCAGATGGTTCCCTCTCTGCGGGTTCGGCAGTCCTACCCGGGCACACTCTTGCACACTGCGCTGGTGCACGGGGAAGTCCAAGTTACACGAACCGATCGCATGACTTCCCTGGGCGCTAGCCAAGCCCCATGTGACAAAGTATGGTGGAGAAAATGGCAATTGGCCTCAAAAATTGGATTTGACGGAGAAGAAAGACCTATATATAGTGTAAATCCCAGATAGCGAGCGTAAGTACTTTCTTTTTAATAATAACTTTATTTATAGAGCGCTTTTCTCCCGATGGGACCCGGCGCTTCCCAGTTACACAAAGGGAAACAGAAGAACACATCTAAGGTTATAAACGAGACCAAACACACGGAAAGACACCACACAGGATGGGACGGGACGGTGGCTATTAAACACCGGACAGGTTGTAGGTCAGTAATTAAATGCCTGGGTAAGCAGGTAGGCCCCGAGCCTGTGTCTATAGATCCCCAGAGAGGGGCCTCTCGCACTGTATGAGACAGACTGTCCCAGAGAGTGGGAGCAGCGCGGCGGAAAGCTCGGGTGCCAGAGGAAGTCACGGGGATTCTGGGAACTGTTAGGAGTCCTCCACCTGCAGATGGAAGTGAGAGAATGGGAGTGTGGGGAACTAGAAGCTCTCAGATAGCTTGGACCCTGGGAGTGTAGGGAACTAGAAGCTCTCAGATAGCTTGGACCCTGGGAGTGTAGGGAACTAGAAGCTCTCAGATAGCTTGGACCCTGGGAGTGTAGGGAACTAGAAGCTCTCAGATAGCTGGGACCCTGGGCATGTAGGGAACTAGAAGCTCTCAGATAGCTGGGACCCTGGGCATGTAGGGAACTAGAAGCTCTCATGTAGCTGGGACCACGGGGATGTAGGGAACTAGAAGCTCTCAGATAGCTGGGACCCCGGGCATGTCGGGAACTAGAAGCTCTCAGATAGCTGGGACCCTGGGCATGTCGGGAACTAGAAGCTCTCTCAGATAGCTGGGACCCTGGGCATGTAGGGAACGAGAAGCTCTCAGGTAGCTGGGACCCTGGGCATGTAGGGAACTAGAAGCTCTCAGATAGCTGGGACCCTGGGCATGTAGGGAACTAGAAGCTCTCAGATAGCTGGGACCCTGGGCATGTAGGGAACTAGAAGCTCTCAGGTAGCTGGGACCCTGGGCATGTAGGGAACTAGAAGCTCTCAGATAGCTGGGACCCTGGGCATGTAGGGAACTAGAAGCTCTCAGATAGCTGGGACCCTGGGAATGTAGGGAACTAGAAGCTCTCAGATAGCTGGGGCCCTGGGAGTGTAGTGAACTAGAAGCTCTCAGATAGCTGGGACCCTGGGCATGTAGGGAACTAGAAGCTCTCAGATAGCTGGGACCCTGGGCATGTAGGGAACTAGAAGCTCTCAGATAGCTGGGACCCTGGGCATGTAGGGAACTAGAAGCTCTCAGATAGCTGGGACCCTGGGAATGTAGGGAACTAGAAGCTCTCAGATAGCTGGGGCCCTGGGAGTGTAGTGAACTAGAAGCTCTCAGATAGCTGGGACCCTGGGCATGTATGGAACTAGAAGCTCTCAGATAGCTGGGACCCTGGGCATGTAGGGAACTAGAAGCTCTCAGATAGCTGGGACCCTGGGAGTGTGGGGAACTAGAAGCTCTCAGATAGCTGGGACCCTGGGCATGTAGGGAACTAGAAGCTCTCAGATAGCTGGGACCCTGGGCATGTCGGGAACTAGAAGCTCTCAGATAGCTGGGACCCTGGGAATGTAGGGAACTAGAAGCTCTCAGGTAGCTGGGACCCTGGGCATGTAGGGAACTAGAAGCTCTCAGGTAGCTGGGACCCTGGGAGTGTAGGGGACTAGAAGCTCTCAGATAGCTGGGACCCTGGGCATGTAGGGAACTAGAAGCTCTCAGATAGCTGGGACCCTGGGCATGTAGAGAACTAGAAGCTCTCAGATAGCTGGGACCCTCGGCATGTAGGGAACTAGAAGCTCTCAGATAGCTGGGACCCTGGGCATGTAGGGAACTAGAAGCTCTCAGATAGCTGGGACCCTCGGCATGTAGGGAACTAGAAGCTCTCAGATAGCTGGGACCCTGGGGATGTAGGGAACTAGAAGCTCTCAGATAGCTGGGACCCTGGGGATGTAGGGAACTAGAAGCTCTCAGATAGCTGGGACCCTCGGCATGTAGGGAACTAGAATCTCTTAGATAGCAGGGACCCTGGGGGTGTAGGGAACTAGAAGCTCTCAGATAGCTGGGACCCTGGGGATGTAGGGAACTAGAAGCTCTCAGATAGCTGGGGCCCTGGGCATGTAGGGAACTAGAAGCTCTCAGATAGCTGGGACCCTGGGCATGTAGGGAACTAGAAGCTCTCAGAAAGCTGGGACCCTGGGCATGTAGGGAACTAGAAGCTCTCAGATAGCTGGGGCCCTGGGCATGTAGGGAACTAGAAGCTCTCAGATAGCTGGGACCCTGGGCATGTAGGGAACTAGAAGCTCTCAGATAGCTGGGGCCCTGGGCATGTAGGGAACTAGAAGCTCTCAGATAGCTGGGACCCTGGGCATGTAGGGAACTAGAAGCTCTCAGATAGCTGGGACCCTGGGCATGTAGGGAACTAGAAGCTCTCAGATAGCTGGGGCCCTGGGCATGTAGGGAACTAGAAGCTCTCAGATAGCTGGGACCCTGGGCATGTAGGGAACTAGAAGCTCTCTCAGATAGCCGGGGCCCTGGGCATGTAGGGAACTAGAAGCTCTCGGATAGCTGTGACCCTGGGCATGTAGGGAACTAGAAGCTCTCAGATAGCTGGGACCCTGGGCATGTAGGGAACTAGAAGCTCTCTCAGATAGCTGGGGCCCTGGGCATGTAGGGAACTAGAAGCTCTCAGATAGCTGGGACCCTGGGCATGTAGGGAACTAGAAGCTCTCAGATAGCTGGGGCCCTGGGCATGTAGGGAACTAGAAGCTCTCAGATAGCTGGGACCCTGGGCATGTAGGGAACTAGAAGCTCTCAGATAGCTGGGACCCTGGGCATGTAGGGAACTAGAAGCTCTCAGATAGCTGGGGCCCTGGGCATGTAGGGAACTAGAAGCTCTCAGATAGCTGGGACCCTGGGCATGTAGGGAACTAGAAGCTCTCTCAGATAGCCGGGGCCCTGGGCATGTAGGGAACTAGAAGCTCTCGGATAGCTGTGACCCTGGGCATGTAGGGAACTAGAAGCTCTCAGATAGCTGGGACCCTGGGCATGTAGGGAACTAGAAGCTCTCTCAGATAGCTGGGGCCCTGGGCATGTAGGGAACTAGAAGCTCTCAGATAGCTGGGACCCTGGGCATGTAGGGAACTAGAAGCTCTCTCAGATAGCCGGGGCCCTGGGCATGTAGGGAACTAGAAGCTCTCGGATAGCTGTGACCCTGGGGGTTCAGAGAACTAGAAGCTCTCAGATAGCCGGGGCCCTGGGCATGTAGGGAACTAGAAGCTCTCAGATAGCTGGGACCCTGGGCATGTAGGGAACTTGAAGCTCTCAGATAGCTGGGACCCTGGGCATATAGGGAACTAGAAGCTCTTAGATAGCTGGGACCCTGGGCATGTAGGGAACTAGAAGCTCTCAGATAACGGGGACACAGGGCATGTAGGGAACTAGAAGCTCTGTCAGATAGCTGGGACCCTGGGCATGTAGGTAACTAGAAGCCCTGTCAGGTAGCTGGGACCCTGGGCATGTAGGGAACTAGAAGCTCTCTCATGTAGCTGGGACCCTGGGCATGTAGGGAACTAGAAGCTCTCTCAGGTAGCCGGGGCCCTGGGCATGTAGGGAACTAGAAGCTCTCGGATAGCTGTGACCCTGGGCATGTAGGGAACTAGAAGCTCTCAGATAGCTGGGACCCTGGGCATGTAGGGAACTAGAAGCTCTCTCATGTAGCTGGGACCCTGGGCATGTAGGGAACTAGAAGCTCTCAGATAGCTGGGACCCTGGGCATGTAGGGAACTAGAAGTCTCAGATAGCCGGGACCCTGGGCATGTAGGGAACTAGAAGCTCTCAGATAGCCGTGGCCCTGGGGATGTAGGGAACTAGAAGCTCTCAGATAGCTGGGACCCTGGGCATGTAAGGAACTAGAAGCTCTCAGATAGCTGGGACCCTGGGCATGTAGGGACTTAGAAGCTCTCAGATAGCTGGGACCCTGGGCATGTAGGGAACTGGAAGCTCTCAGGTAGCTGGGACCCTGGGCATGTAGGGAACTAGAAGCTCTCAGATAACTGGGACCCTGGGCATGCAGGAGACTAGAAGCTCTCAGATAGCTGGGACCCTGGGCATGTAAGGAACTAGAAGCTCTCAGATAGCTGGGACCCTGGGAGTGTAGGGAACTAGAAGCTCTGTCAGATAGCTGGGACCCTGGGCATTTAGGGAACTAGAAGCTCTCAGGTAGCTGGGACCCTGGGCATGTAGGGAACTAGAAGCTCTCAGATAGCTGGGACCCTGGGCATGTAGGGGACTAGAAGCTCTCAGATAGCTGGGACCCTGGGCATGTAGGGAACTAGAAGCTCTCAGATAGCTGGGACCCTGGGCATGTAGGGGACTAGAAGCTCTCAGATAGCTGGGACCCTGGGCATGTAAGGAACTAGAAGCTCTCAGATAGCTGGGACCCTGGGCATGTAGGGAACTAGAAGCTCTCAGGTAGCTGGGACCCTGGGCATGCAGGAGACTAGAAGCTCTCAGATAGCTGGGACCCTGGGCATTTAGGGAACTAGAAGCTCTCAGGTAGCTGGGACCCTGGGCATGTAGGGGACTAGAAGCTCTCAGGTAGCTGGGACCCTGGGCATGTAGGGAACTAGAAGCTCTCAGATAGCTGGGACCCTGGGCATGTAGGGAACTAGAAGCTCTCGGGTTGCTGGGACCCTGGGCATGTAGGGAACTAGAAGCTCTCTCAGATAGCTGGGACCCTGGGCATGTAGGGAACTAGAAGCTCTCAGGTAGCCGGGACCCTGGGCATGTAGGGAACTAGAAGCTCTCTCACATAGCTGGGACCCTGGGCATGTAGGGAACTAGAAGTTCTCAGATAACTGGGACCCTGGGCATGTAGGGAAATAGAAGCTCTCAGATAGCCGTGGCCCTGGGCATGTAGGGATCTAGAAGCTCTCAGATAGCTGGGACCCTGGGCATGTCGGGAACTAGAAGCTCTCAGATAGCCGTGGCCCTGGGCATGTAAGGAACTAGAAGCTCTCAGATAGCTGGGATCCTTGGCATGTAGGGAACTGGAAGCTAACAGGTAGCTGGGACCCTGGGCATGTAAGGAACTAGAAGCTCTCTCAGGTAGCTGGAACCCTGGTCATGTAGGGAACTAGAAGCTCTCAGATAGCTGGGACCCTGGGCATGTAGGGACTTAGAAGCTCTCAGATAGCTGGGACCCTGGGCATGTAGGGAACTGGAAGCTCTCAGGTAGCTGGGACCCTGGGCATGTAGGGAACTAGAAGCTCTCAGATAGCCGGGACCCTGGGCATGTAGGGAACTAGAAGCTCTCAGATAGCCGGGACCCTGGGCATGTAGGGATCTAGAAGCTCTCAGATAGCTGGGACCCTGGGCATGCAGGAGACTAGAAGCTCTCAGATAGCTGGGACCCTGGGCATTTAGGGAACTAGAAGCTCTCAGGTAGCTGGGACCCTGGGCATGTAGGGAACTAGAAGCTCTCAGATAGCTGGGACCCTGGGCATGTAGGGAACTAGAAGCTCTCTCAGATAGCTGGGACCCTGGGCATGTAGGGAATTAGAAGCTCTCAGGTAGCCGGGACCCTGGGCATGTAGGGAACTAGAAGCTCTCACATAGCTGGGACCCTGGGCATGTAGGGAACTAGAAGTTCTCAGATAACTGGGACCCTGGGCATGTAGGTATCTAGAAGCTCTCTCAGATAGCTGGGACCCTGGGCATGTAGGGAACTAGAAGCTCTCAGGTAGCCGGGACCCTGGGCATGTAGGGAACTAGAAGCTCTCAGATAGCTGGGACCCTGGGCATGTAGGGAACTAGAAGCTCTCGGGTTGCTGGGACCCTGGGCATGTAGGGAACTAGAAGCTCTCTCAGATAGCTGGGACCCTGAGCATGTAGGGAACTAGATGCTCTCAGATAGCTGGGACCCTGGGCATGTAGGGAACTAGAAGCTCTCGGGTTGCTGGGACCCTGGGCATGTAGGGAACTAGAAGCTCTCTCAGATAGCTGGGACCCTGAGCATGTAGGGAACTAGAAGCTCTCAGATAGCTGGGACCCTGGGCATGTAGGGAACTAGAAGCTCTCGGGTTGCTGGGACCCTGGGCATGTAGGGAACTAGAACTCTCAGATAGCTGGGACCCTGGGCATGTAGGGAACTAGAAGCTCTCAGATAGCTGGGACCCTGGGCATGTACTGTAGGGAACTAGAAGCTCTCGGGTTGCTGGGACCCTGGGCATGTAGGGAACTAGAAGCTCTCTCAGATAGCTGGGACCCTGAGCATGTAGGGAACTAGAAGCTCTCAGATAGCTGGGACCCTGGGCATGTAGGGAACTAGAAGCTCTCGGGTTGCTGGGACCCTGGGCATGTAGGGAACTAGAAGCTCTCTCAGATAGCTGGGACCCTGGGCATGTAGGGAACTAGAAGCTCTCAGGTAGCCGGGACCCTGGGCATGTAGGGAACTAGAAGCTCTCTCACATAGCTGGGACCCTGGGCATGTAGGGAACTAGAAGTTCTCAGATAACTGGGACCCTGGGCATGTAGGGAAATAGAAGCTCTCAGATAGCCGTGGCCCTGGGCATGTAGGGATCTAGAAGCTCTCAGATAGCTGAGACCCTGGGCATGTAGGGAACTAGAAGCTCTCAGATAGCTGGGACCCTGGGCATGTCGGGAACTAGAAGCTCTCAGATAGCCGTGGCCCTGGGCATGTAAGGAACTAGAAGCTCTCAGATAGCTGGGATCCTTGGCATGTAGGGAACTGGAAGCTAACAGGTAGCTGGGACCCTGGGCATGTAAGGAACTAGAAGCTCTCTCAGGTAGCTGGAACCCTGGTCATGTAGGGAACTAGAAGCTCTCAGATAGCCGGGACCCTGGGCATGTAGGGACTTAGAAGCTCTCAGATATCTGGGACCCTGGGCATGTAGGGAACTGGAAGCTCTCAGGTAGCTGGGACCCTGGGCATGTAGGGAACTAGAAGCTCTCAGATAGCCGGGACCCTGGGCATGTAGGGAACTAGAAGCTCTCAGATAGCCGGGACCCTGGGCATGTAGGGATCTAGAAGCTCTCAGATAGCTGGGACCCTGGGCATGCAGGAGACTAGAAGCTCTCAGATAGCTGGGACCCTGGGCATTTAGGGAACTAGAAGCTCTCAGATAGCTGGGACCCTGGGCATGTAGGGAACTAGAAGCTCTCAGATAGCTGGGACCCTGGGCATGTAGGGAACTAGAAGCTCTCAGATAGCTGGGACCCTGGGCATGTAGGGAACTAGAAGCTCTCTCAGATAGCTGGGACCCTGAGCATGTAGGGAACTAGAAGCTCTCAGATAGCTGGGACCCTGGGCATGTAGGGAACTAGAAGCTCTCGGGTTGCTGGGACCCTGGGCATGTAGGGAACTAGAAGCTCTCTCAGATAGCTGGGACCCTGGGCATGTAGGGAACTAGAAGCTCTCAGGTAGCCGGGACCCTGGGCATGTAGGGAACTAGAAGCTCTCACATAGCTGGGACCCTGGGCATGTAGGGAACTAGAAGTTCTCAGATAACTGGGACCCTGGGCATGTAGGTATCTAGAAGCTCTCAGATAGCTGGGACCCTGGGCATGTAGGGAACTAGAAGCTCTCAGGTAGCTGGGACCCTGGGCATGTAGGGAACTAGAAGCTCTCAGGTAGCCGGGACCCTGGGCATGTAGGGAACTAGAAGCTCTCAGATAGCTGGGACCCTGGGCATGTAGGGAACTAGAAGCTCTCGGGTTGCTGGGACCCTGGGCATGTAGGGAACTAGAAGCTCTCTCAGATAGCTGGGACCCTGAGCATGTAGGGAACTAGAAGCTCTCAGATAGCTGGGACCATGGGCATGTAGGGAACTAGAAGCTCTCGGGTTGCTGGGACCCTGGGCATGTAGGGAACTAGAAGCTCTCTCAGATAGCTGGGACCCTGGGCATGTAGGGAACTAGAAGCTCTCAGGTAGCCGGGACCCTGGGCATGTAGGGAACTAGAAGCTCTCACATAGCTGGGACCCTGGGCATGTAGGGAACTAGAAGTCCTCAGATAGCTGGGACCCTGGGCATGTAGGGAAATAGAAGCTCTCAGATAGCTGGGACCCTGGGCATGTCGGGAACTAGAAGCTCTCAGATAGCCGTGGCCCTGGGCATGTAAGGAACTAGAAGCTCTCAGATAGCTGGGATCCTTGGCATGTAGGGAACTGGAAGCTAACAGGTAGCTGGGACCCTGGGCATATAAAGAACTAGAAGCTCTCTCAGGTAGCTGGAACCCTGGTCATGTAGGGAACTAGAAGCTCTCAGATAGCCGGGACCCTGGGCATGTAGGGACTTAGAAGATCTCAGATAGCTGGGACCCTGGGCATGTAGGGAACTGGAAGCTCTCAGGTAGCTGGGACCCTGGGTATGTAGGGAACTAGAAGCTCTCAGATAGCTGGGACCCTGGGCATGTAGGGAACTAGAAGCTCTCAGATAGCTGGGACCCTGGGCATGCAGGAGACTAGAAGCTCTCAGGTAGCTGGGACCCTGGGCATGTAGGGGACTAGAAGCTCTCAGGTAGCTGGGACCCTGGGCATGTAGGGAACTAGAAGCTCTCAGATAGCTGGGACCCTGGGCATGTAGGGAACTAGAAGCTCTCGGGTTGCTGGGACCCTGGGCATGTAGGGAACTAGAAGCTCTCAGATAGCTGGGACCCTGGGCATGTAGGGAACTAGAAGCTCTCGGGTTGCTGGGACCCTGGGCATGTAGGGAACTAGAAGCTCTCTCAGATAGCTGGGACCCTGAGCATGTAGGGAACTAGAAGCTCTCAGATAGCTGGGACCCTGGGCATGTAGGGAACTAGAAGCTCTCGGGTTGCTGGGACCCTGGGCATGTAGGGAACTAGAAGCTCTCTCAGATAGCTGGGACTCTGGGCATGTAGGGAACTAGAAGCTCTCAGGTAGACGGGACCCTGGGCATGTAGGGAACTAGAAGCTCTCACATAGCTGGGACCCTGGGCATGTAGGGAACTAGAAGTTCTCAGATAACTGGGACCCTGGGCATGTAGGGAAATAGAAGCTCTCAGGTAGCTGGGACCCTGGGCATGTCGGGAACTAGAAGCTCTCAGGTAGCTGGGACCCTGGGCATGTAGGGAACTAGAAGCTCTCAGATAGCTGGGACCCTGGGGATGTAGGGAACTAGAAGCTCTCAGATAGCTGGGACCCTGGGCATGTAAGGAACTAGAAGCTCTCAGATAGCAGGGACACTGGGCATGTAGGGAACTAGAAGCTCTCAGGTAGCTGGGACCCTGGGCATGTAGGGAACTAGAAGCTCTCAGGTAGCTGGGACCCTGGGCATGTAGGGAACTAGAAGCTCTCTCAGATAGCTGGGACCCTGGGCATGTAGGGAACTAGAAGCTCTCTCAGGTAGCTGGGACCCTGGGCATGTAGGGAACTAGAAGCTCTCAGATAGCTGGTGCCCTGTTCTTGTAGGGAACTAGAAGCTCTCAGATAGCTGTGATCCTGGGGATGTAGGGAACTCGAAGCTCTCAGATAGCTGGGACCCTGGGCATGTAGGGAACTAGAAGCTCTCAGATAGCTGGGACCCTGGGCATGCAGGGAACTAGAAGCTCTCAGATAGCTGGGGCCCTGGGCATGTAGGGAACTAGAAGCTCTCTCAGGTAGCTGGGACCCTGGGCATGTAGGAAACTAGAAGCTCTCAGGTAACTGGGACCCTGAGCATGTAGGGAACTAGAAGCTCTCAGATAGCTGGGACCCTGGGCATGTAGGGAACTAGAAGCTCTCTCATATAGCTGGGATCCTGGGCATATAGGGAACTAGAAGCTCTCAGGTAACTGGGACCCTGGGCATGTAGGGAACTAGAAGCTCTTAGGTAGCTGGGACCCTGGGCATGTAGGGAACTAGAAGCTCTCAGATAGCTGGTGCCCTGTTCATGTAGGGAACTAGAAGCTCTCAGATAGCTGTGATCCTGGGGATGTAGGGAACTCGAAGCTCTCAGATAGCTGGGACCCTCGGCATGTAGGGAACTAGAAGCTCTCAGATAGCTGGGGCCCTGGGGATGTAGGGAACTAGAAGCTCTCAGATAGCTGGGACCCTGGGCATGCAGGGAACTAGAAGCTCTCAGATAGCTGGGGCCCTGGGCATGTAGGGAACTAGAAGCTCTCTCAGGTAGCTGGGACCCTGGGCATGTAGGGAACTAGAAGCTCTCAGGTAACTGGGACCCTGAGCATGTAGGGAACTAGAAGCTCTCAGATAGCTGGGACCCTGGGCATGTAGGGAACTAGAAGCTCTCTCATATAGCTGGGACCCTGGGCATATAGGGAACTAGAAGCTCTCAGGTAACTGGGACCCTGGGCATGTAGGGAACTAGAAGCTCTCAGATAGCTGGGACCCTGGGCATGTAGGGAACTAGAAGCTCTCAGGTAACTGGGACCCTGGGGATGTAGGTAACTAGAAGCTCTCAGATAGCTGGGACCCTGGGAGTGTAGGGAACTAGAATCTCTCAGATAGCTGGGACCCTGGGGGTGTAAGGAACTAGAAGCTCTCAGATAGCTGGGACCCTGGGGATGTAGGAAACTAGAAGCGCTCTCAGATAGCTGGGACCCTGGGGGTGTAGGGAACTAGAAGCTCTCAGATAGCTGGGACTCTGGGCATGTAGGGAACTAGAAGCTCTCAGGTAGCTGGGACCCTGGGCATGTAGGGAACTAGAAGCTCTCAGATAGCTGGGACCCTGGGCATGTAGGGAACTAGAAGCTCTCAGGTAGCTGGGACCCTGGGCATGTAGGGAACTAGAAGCTCTCAGATAGCTGGGACCCTGGGCATGTAGGGAACTAGAAGCTCTCAGATAGCTGGGACCCTGGGCATGTAGGGAACTAGAAGCTCTCAGGTAGCTGGGACCCTGGGAGTGTAGGGAACTAGACGTTCTCAGATAGCTGGGACCCTGGGCATGTAGGGAACTAGAAGCTCTCAGATAGCTGGGACCCTGGGCATATAGGGAACTAGAAGCTCTCAGATAGCTGGGACCTTGGGCATGTAAGGAACTAGAAGCTCTCAGATAGCTGGGACCCAGGGCATGTAGGGAACTAGAAGCTCTCAGGTAGCTGGGACCCTGGGCATATAGGGAACTTGAAGCTCTCAGATAGTTGGGTCCCTGGGCATGTAGGAAACTAGAAGCTCTGTCAGATCGCTGGGACCCTGGGCATGTAGGTATCTAGAAGCTCTCAGATAGCTGGGACCCTGGGCATGTAGGTATCTAGAAGCTCTGTCAGATAGCTGGGACCCTGTGCATGTAGGTATCTAGAAGCTCTCAGATAGCTGGGACCCTGGGCATGTAGGGAACTAGAAGCTCTCAGATAGCTGGGACCCTGGGCATGTAGGGATCTAGAAGTTCTCAGAAAGCCACGTCCCTAGGCATGTAAGGAACTAGAAACTCTCGGATAGCTGGGACCCTGGGCATATAGGGAACTAGAAGCTCTCAGATAGCTGGGGCCCTGGGGATGTAGGGAACTAGAAGCTCTCTCAGATAGCCGGGGCCCTGGGCATGTAGAGAACTAGAAGCTCTCAGATAGCTGGGACCCTGGGGGTGTAGGGAACTAGAAGCTCTCAGATAGCTGGGACCCTGGGCATGTAGGGAACTAGAAGCTCTCAGATAGCTGGGACACTGGGCATGTAGGGAACTAGAAGCTCTCAGGTAGCTGTGACCCCGGGGATGTAGGGAAGTAGAAGCTCTCTCAGATAGCTGGGACCCAGGGCCTGTAGGGAACAAGAAGCTCTCACATAGCTGGGGCCCTGGGGATGTAGGGAACTAGAAGCTGTCAGATAGCTGGGACCCTGGGCATGTAGGGAACTAGAAGTTCTCAGGTAGCTGGGACCCTGGGGATGTAGGGAACTAGAAGCTCTCAGATAGCTGGGACCCTGGGGGTGTAGGGAACTAGAAGCTCTCAGATAGCTGGGACCCTGGGCGTGTAGGGAACTAGAAGCTCTCAGATAGCTGGGACCCTGGGCATGTAGGGAACTAGAAGCTCTCAGATAGCTGGGACCCTGGGCATGTAGGGAACTAGAAGCTCTCAGATAACTGGGACCCTTGGCATGTAGGGAACTAGAAGCTCTCAGGTGCTGGGACCCTGGGCATGTAGGGAACTAGAAGCTCTCAGATAGCTGAGACCCTGGGCATGTAGGGAACTAGAAGCTCTCAGATAACTGGGACCCTTGGCATGTAGGGAACTAGAAGCTCTCAGGTGCTGGGACCCTGGGCATGTAGGGAACTTGAAGCTCTCAGATAGCCAGGACCCTGGGCATATAGGGAACTAGAAGCTCTTAGAGAGCTGGGGCCCTTGGCAAGTAGGGAACTAGAAGCTCTCAGATAGCTGGGACCCTGGGCATGTAGGTATCTAGAAGCTCTCAGAAAGCCACGTCCCTAGGCATGTAAGGAACTAGAAGCTCTCAGATAGCTGGGGCCCTGGGGATGTAGGGAACTAGAAGCTCTCTCAGATAGCTGGGACCCTGGGCATGTAGGGAACTAGAAGCTCTCAGATAGCTGGGACCCTGGGGGTGTAGGGAACTAGAAGCTGTCAGATAGCTGGGACCCTGGGCATGTAGGGAACTAGAAGCTCTCAGATAGCTGGGACCCTGGGCATGTAGAGAACTAGAAGCTCTCAGGTAGCTGGGACCCCGGGCATGTAGGTATCTAGAAGCTCTCAGATAGTTGGGACCCTGGGCATGTAGGTATCTAGAAGTTCTGTCAGATAGCTGGGACCCTGGGCATGTAGGTATCTAGAAGCTCTCAGATAGCTGGGACCCTAGGCATGTAGGGAACTAGAAGCTCATCAATTAGCTGGGACCCTGGGCATGTAGGGATCTAGAAGCTCTCAGATAGCCGGGACCCTCGGCATGTAGGGAACTAGAAGCTCTCAGATAGCGGGGACCCTGGGCATGTAGGGAATTAGAAGCTCTCAGATAGCTGGGACCCTGGGCATGTAGGGATCTAGAAGCTCTCAGATAGCTGGGACCCTGGGCATGTAGGGAACTAGAAGCTCTCAGGTAGCCGGGACCCTGGGCATGTAGGGAAATAGAGGCTCTCAAATAGCTGGGACCCTGGGCATGTAGGGAACTTGAAGCTCTCAGATAGCTGGAACCCTTGGAATGTAGGGAACTAGAAGCTCTGTCACAAAGCTGGGACCCTGGGTATGTAGGGGACTAGATGCTCTCAGGTAGCTGGGACCCTGGGCATTTAGGGAACTAGAAGCTCTCAGATAGCTGGGACCCTGGGCATGTAGGGAACTAGAAGCTCTCAGATAGCTGGGACCCTGGGCATGTAGGGAACTAGAAGCTCTCAGGTAGCTGGGACCCTGGGCATGTAGGGAACTAGAAGCTCTCAGATAGCTGGGACCCTGGGCATGTAGGGAACTAGAAGCTCTCGGGTTGCTGGGACCCTGGGCATGTAGGGAACTAGAAGCTCTCGGGTTGCTGGGACCCTGGGCATGTAGGGAACTAGAAGCTCTCGGTTGCTGGGACCCTGGGCATGTAGGGAACTAGAAGCTCTCAGATAGCTGGGACCCTGGGCATGTAGGGAATTAGAAGCTCTCAGGTAGCCGGGACCCTGGGCATGTAGGGAACTAGAAGCTCTCATATAGCTGGGACCCTGGGCATGTAGGGAACTAGAAGCTCTCAGATAGCTGGGGCCCTGGGCATGTAGGGAACTAGAAGATCTCAGATAGCTGGGACCCTGGGCATGTAGGTATCTAGAAGCTCTCAGATAGCTGGGACCCTGGGCATGTAGGTATCTAGAAGCTCTCAGATAGCTGGGACCCTGGGGATGTAGGGAACTAGAAGCTCTCAGATAGCTGGGACCCTGGGCATGTAGGGAACTAGAAGCTCTCGGGTTGCCGGGACCCTGGGCATGTAGGGAACTAGAAGCTCTCTCAGATAGCTGGGACCCTGGGCATGTCGGGAACTAGAAGCTCTCTCATATAGCTGGGACCCTGGGCATGTCGGGAACTAGAAGCTCTCTCAGATAGCCGGGACCCTGGGCATGTAGGGAACTAGAAGCTCTCAGGTAGCCGGGACCCTGGGCATGTAGGGAACTAGAAGCTCTCACATAGCTGCGACCCTGGGCATGTAGGGAACTAGAAGTTCTCAGATAACTGGGACCCTGGGCATGTAGGGAACTAGAAGCTCTCAGATAGCTGGGACCCTGGGCATGTCGGGAACTAGAAGCTCTCAGGTAGCTGGGACCCAGGGCATGTAGGGAACTAGAAGCTCTCTCATATAGCTGGGACCCTGGGCATATAGGGAACTAGAAGCTCTCAGATAGCTAGGGCCCTGAGCATGTAGGGAACTAGAAGCTCTAAGATAGCTGGGACCCTGGGGATGTAGGGAACTAGAAGCTCTCAGATAGCTGGGACCCTGGGGATGTAGGGAACTAGAAGCACTCAGATAGCTGGGACCCTGGGCATGTAGGGAACTAGAAGCTCTCTCAGGTAGCTGGGACCCTGGGCATGTAGGGAACTAGAAGCTCTCAGATAGCTGGGACCCTGGGCATGTAGGGAACTAGAAGCTCTCCGATAGCTGGGGCCCTGGGCATGTAGGGAACTAGAAGCTCTCCGATAGCTTGGACCCTGGGGATGTGGGGAACTAGAAGCTCTCAGATAGCTGGGGCCCTGTGCATGTAGGGAACTAGAAGCTCTCAGATAGCTGGGACCCTGGGCATGTAGGGAACTAGAAGCTCTCAGATAGCTGGGGCCCTGGGCATGTAGGGAACTAGAAGCTCTCCGATAGCTTGGACCCTGGGGATGTAGGGAACTAGAAGCTCTCTCAGATAGCTGGGACCCTGGGCATGTAGGGAACTCGAAGCTCTCAGATAGCTGGGACCCTGGGGGTGTAGGGAACTAGAAGCTCTCAGATAGCTGGGACCCTGGGCATGTCGGGAACTAGAAGCTCTCAGGTAGCTGGGACCCTGGGCATGTAGGGAACTAGAAGCTCTCAGGTAGCTGGGACCCTGGGCATGTAGGGAACTAGAAGCTCTCAGATAGCTGGGACCCTGGGGATGTAGGGAACTAGACGTTCTCAGATAGCTGGGGCCCTGGGCATGTAGGGAACTCGAAGCTCTCAGATAGGTGGGACCCTGGGGGTGTAGGGAACTAGAAGCTCTCAGATAGCTGGGACTCTGGGCATGTCGGGAACTAGAAGCTCTCAGGTAGCTGGGACCCTGGGCATGTAGGGAACTAGAAGCTCTCAGATAGCTGGGGCCCTGGGCATGTAGGGAACTCGAAGCTCTCAGATAGCTGGGACCCTGGGGGTGTAGGGAACTAGAAGCTCTCAGATAGCTGGGACCCTGGGCATGTAGGGAACTAGAAGCTCTCAGGTAGCTGGGGCCCTGGGCATATAGGGAACTAGAAGCTCTCAGATAGCTGGGGCCCTGGGGATGTAGGGAACTAGAAGCTCTCAGGTAGCTGGGGCCCTGGACATATAGGGAACTAGAAGCTCTCAGATAGCTTGGGCCCTGGGGATGTAGGGAACTAGAAGCTCTCTCAGATAGCTGGGACCCTGGGGGTGTAGGGAACTAGAAGCTCTCAGATAGCTGGGGCCCTGGGCATGTAGGGAACTAGAAGCTCTCAGATAGCTGGGACCCTGGGGATGTAGGGAACTAGAAGCTCTCAGGTAGCTGGGACCCTGGGCATGTAGGGAACTAGAAGCTCTCAGATAGCTGGGACCCTGGGAGTGTAGGGAACTTTAAGCTCTCAGATAGCTGGGACCTTGGGCATATAGGGAACTAGAAGCTCTCAGGTAGCTGGGACCCTGGGCATGTAGGGAACTAGAAGCTCTCAGGTAGCTGGGACCCTGGGCATGTAGGGAACTAGAAGCTCTCAGATAGCTGGGACACTGGGCATGTAGGGAACTAGAAGCTCTGTCAGATAGCTGGGACAATGGGCATGTAGGTATCTAGAAGCTCTCAGATAGCTGGGACCCTGGGCATGTAGGGAACTAGAAGCTCTCAGATAGCTGGGACCCTGGGCATGTAGGGATCTAGAAGCTCTCAGAAAGCCGGGACCCTGGGCATGTAGGGAACTAGAAGCTCTCAGATAGCTGGGACCCTGGGCATATAGGGAACTAGAAGCTCTCAGGTAGCTGGGGCCCTGGGCATATAGGGAACTAGAAGCTCTCAGATAGCTGGGGCCCTGGGGATGTAGGGAACTAGAAGCTCTCTCAGATAGCCGGGGCCCTGGGCATGTAGGGAACTAGAAGCTCTCAGATAGCTGGGACCCTGGGGGTGTAGGGAACTAGAAGCTCTCAGATAGCTGGGACCCTGGGCATGTAGGGAACTAGAAGCTCTCAGGTAGCTGGGGCCCTGGGCATATAGGGAACTAGAAGCTCTCAGATAGCTGGGGCCCTGGGGATGTAGGGAACTAGAAGCTCTCAGGTAGCTGGGGCCCTGGGCATATAGGGAACTAGAAGCTCTCAGATAGCTGGGGCCCTGGGGATGTAGGGAACTAGAAGCTCTCTCAGATAGCCGGGACCCTGGGGGTGTAGGGAACTAGAAGCTCTCAGATAGCTGGGACCCTGGGCATGTAGGGAACTAGAAGCTCTCACATAGCTGGGGCCCTGGGGATGTAGGAAACTAGAAGCTCTCTCAGATAGCTGGGACCCTGGGCATGTAGGGAACTAGAAGCTCTCAGATAGCTGGGACCCTGGGCATGTAGGGAACTAGAAGCTCTCAGGTAGCTGGGGCCCTGGGCATATAGGGAACTAGAAGCTCTCAGATAGCTGGGGCCCTGGGGATGTAGGGAACTAGAAGCTCTCAGGTAGCTGGGGCCCTGGGCATATAGGGAACTAGAAGCTCTCAGATAGCTGGGACCCTGGGCATGTAGGGAACTAGAAGCTCTCACATAGCTGGGGCCCTGGGGATGTAGGAAACTAGAAGCTCTCAGGTAGCTGGGGCCCTGAGCATGTAGGGAACTAGAAGCTCTCAGATAGCTGGGAACTTGGGGATGTAGGGAACTAGATGGTCTCAGATAGCTGGGACCCCGGGCATGTAGGGAACTAGAAGCTCTCAGATAGCTGGGACCCTGGGCATGTAGGTATCTAGAAGCTCTCAGATAGTTGGGACCCTGGGCATGTAGGTATCTAGAAGTTCTGTCAGATAGCTGGGACCCTGGGCATGTAGGTATCTAGAAGCTCTCAGATAGCTGGGACCCTGGGCATGTAGGGAACTAGAAGCTCTCAGATAGCTGGGACCCTGGGCATGTAGGGAACTAGAAGCTCTCAGGTAGCTGGGACTTTGGGCATTTTAGGGAACTAGAAGCTCTCAGATAGCTGGGATCCTGGGTATGTAGGGAACTAGAAGCTCTCAGGTAGCTGGGACCCTGGGCATGTAGGGAACTAGAAGCTCTCAGGTAGCTGGGACCCTGGGCATGTAGGGAACTAAAAGCTCTCAGATAGCTGGGACCCTGGGGATGTAGGGAACTAGAAGCTCTCTCATATAGCTGGGACCCTGGGCATGTAGGGAACTAGAAGCTCTCAGATAGCTGGGGCCCTGGGCATGTAGGGAACTAGAAGCTCTCAGATAGCTGGGACCCTGGGCATGTAGGTATCTAGAAGCTCTCAGATAGCTGGGACCCTGGGCATGTAGGTATCTAGAAGCTTTGTCAAATAGCTGGGACCCTGGGCATGTAGGTATCTAGAAGCTCTCAGATAGCTGGGACCCTGGGCATGTAGGTATCTAGAAGCTCTCAGATTGCTGGGACCCTGGGCATGTAGGGATCTAGAAGCTCTTAGAAAGCCGGGGCCCTGGGCATGTAAGGAACTAGAAGCTCTCGGATAGCTGGGACCCTGGGCATATAGGGAACTAGAAGCTCTCAGGTAGCTGGGGTCCTGGGCATGTAGGGAACTAGAAGCTCTCAGATAGCTGGGGCCCTGGGGATGTAGGGAACTAGAAGCTCTCTCAGATAGCCGGGGTCCTGGGCATGTAGGGAACTAGAAGCTCTCAGATAGCTGGGACTCTGGGGGTGTTGGGAACTAGAAGCTCTCAGATAGCTGGGACACTGGGCATGTAGGGAACTAGAAGCTCTCAGGTAGCTGGGACCCTGGGGATGTAGGGACGTAGAAGCTCTCTCATATAGCTGGGACCCTGGGCATGTAGGGAACTAGAAGCTCTCAGATAGCTGGGACCCTGGGCATGTAGGAACTAGAAGCTCTCAGATAGCTGGGGCCCTGAACATGTAGGGAACTAAAAGCTCTCAGATAGCTGGAACCCTGGGGATGTAGGGAACTAGAAGCTCTCAGATAGCTGGGACCCTGTGGGTGTAGGGAACTTGAAGCTCTCAGATAGCTGGGACCCTGGGCATGTAGGGAACTAGAAGCTCTCAGATAGCTGGGACCCTGGGCATGTATGGATCTAGAAGCTCTCAGGTAGCTGGGACCCTGGGGATGTAGGGAACTAGAAGCTCTCTCAGATAGACGGGGCCCTGGGGATGTAGGGAACTAGAAGATCTCAGATAGCTGGGACCCTGGGCATGTAGGGAACTAGAAGCTCTCAGATAGCTGGGGCCCTGGGCATGTAGGGAACTAGAAGCTCTCTGATAGCTGGGACACTGGGCATGTAGGGAACTAGAAGCTCTGTCAGATAGCTGGGACCCTGGGCATGTAGGTATCTAGAAGCTCTCAGATAGCTGGGACCCTGGACATGTAGGTATCTAGAAGCTCTCAGATAGCTGGGACCCTGGGCATGTAGGGATCTAGAAGCTCTCAGATAGCTGGGACCCTGGGCATGTAGGGATCTAGAAGCTCTCAGATAGCCGGGGCCCTAGGCATGTAAGGAACTAGAAGCTCTCAGGTAGCTGGGACCCTGGACATGTAGGTATCTAGAAGCTCTCAGATAGCTGGGACCCTCGGCATGTAGGGAACTAGAAGCTCTCTCAGGTAGCTGGGACCCTGGTCATGTAGGGAACTAGAAGCTCTCAGATAGCCGGGACCCTGGGCATGTAGGGAATTAGAAGCTCTCAGATAGCTGGGACCCTGGGCATGTAGGGAACTAGAAGCTCTCAGATAGCTGGGACCCTGGGCATGTAGGGAACTAGAAGCTCTCAGATAGCTGGGACCCTGGGCATGTAGGGAACTCGAAGCGCTCAGATAGCTTGGACCCTGGGCATGTAGGGAACTAGAAGCTCTCAGATAGCTGGGACCCTTGGCATGTAGGGAACTAGAAGCTCTCAGATAGCTGGGACACTGGGCATGTCGGGAACTAGAAGCTCTCAGATAGCTGGGACCCTGGGCATGTAGGGAACTAGAAGCTCTCTCAGGTAGCTGGAACCCTGGTCATGTAGGGAACTAGAAGCTCTCAGATCCGAGACCCTGGGCATGTAGGGAACTAGAAGCTCTCAGATCCGAGACCCTGGGCATGTAGGGAATTAGAAGCTCTCAGATAGCTGGGACCCTGGGCATGTAGGGAACTAGAAGCTCTCAGATAGCTGGGACCCTGGGAGTGTAGGGAACTAGAAGCTCTCAGATAGCTGGGACCCTGGGCATGTAGGGAACTAGAAGCTCTCAGATAGCTTGGACCCTGGGCATGTAGGGAACTAGAAGCTCTCAGATAGCTGGGACCCTGGGCATGTAGGGAACTCGAAGCGCTCAGATAGCTTGGACCCTGGGCATGTAGGGATCTAGAAGCTCTCAGATAGCTGGGACCCTGGGCATGTAGGGAACTAGAAGCTCTCAGATAGCTGGGACCCTGGGCATGTAGGGAACTAGAAGCTCTCAGATAGCTGGGACCCTTGGCATGTAGGGAACTAGAAGCTCTCAGATAGCTGGGACCCGGGGCATGTAGGGAACTAGAAGCTCTCAGATAGCTGTCACCCTGGGGATGTAGGGAACTAGAAGCTCTCAGATAGCTGGGACACTGGGCATGTCGGGAACTAGAAGCTCTCAGATAGCTGTGACCCTGGGCATGTAGGGAACTAGAAGCTCTCATATAGCTGGGACCCTGGGAGTGTAGGTAACTAGAAGCTCTCAGATAGCTTGGACCCTGGGCATGTAGGGAACTAGAAGCTCTCAGATAGCTGGGACCCTTGGCATGTAGGGAACTAGAAGCTCTCAGATAGCTGGGACCCTGGGCATGTAGGGAACTAGAAGCTCTCAGGTAGCTTGGACCCTGGGAGTGTAGGGAACTAGAAGCTCTCAGATAGCTGGGACCCTGGGCATGTAGGGAACTAGAAGCTCTCAGGTAGCTTGGACCCTGGGAGTGTAGGGAACTAGAAGCTCTCAGATAGCTGGGACCCTGGGCATGTAGGGTACTAGAAGCTCTCAGATAGCTGGGACCCTGGGCATGTAGGGAACTAGAAGCTCTCTCAGATAGCTGGGACCCTGGGGATGTAGGGAACTAGAAGCTCTCTCAGATAGCTGGGACCCTGGGCATGTTGGGAACTAGAAGCTCTCTCAGGTAGCTGGAACCCTGGTCATGTAGGTATCTAGAAGCTCTCAGATAGCTGGGACCCTGGACATGTAGGTATCTAGAATCTCTCAGATAGCTGGGACCCTGGGCATGTAGGGATCTAGAAGCTCTCAGATAGCTGGGACCCTGGGCATGTAGGGATCTAGAAGCTCTCAGATAGCCGGGGCCCTAGGCATGTAAGGAACTAGAAGCTCTCAGGTAGCTGGGACCCTGGACATGTAGGTATCTAGAAGCTCTCAGATAGCTGGGACCCTCGGCATGTAGGGAACTAGAAGCTCTCTCAGGTAGCTGGGACCCTGGTCATGTAGGGAACTAGAAGCTCTCAGATAGCCGGGACCCTGGGCATGTAGGGAATTAGAAGCTCTCAGATAGCTGGGACCCTGGGCATGTAGGGAACTAGAAGCTCTCAGATAGCTGGGACCCTGGGCATGTAGGGAACTAGAAGCTCTCAGATAGCTGGGACCCTGGGCATGTAGGTAACTCGAAGCGCTCAGATAGCTTGGACCCTGGGCATGTAGGGAACTAGAAGCTCTCAGATAGCTGGGACCCTTGGCATGTAGGGAACTAGAAGCTCTCAGATAGCTGGGACACTGGGCATGTCGGGAACTAGAAGCTCTCAGATAGCTGGGACCCTGGGCATGTAGGGAACTAGAAGCTCTCTCAGGTAGCTGGAACCCTGGTCATGTAGGGAACTAGAAGCTCTCAGATCCGAGACCCTGGGCATGTAGGGAATTAGAAGCTCTCAGATAGCTGGGACCCTGGGCATGTAGGGAACTAGAAGCGCTCAGATAGCTTGGACCCTGGGCATGTAGGGAACTAGAAGCTCTCAGATAGCTGGGACCCTGGGCATGTAGGGAACTAGAAGCTCTCAGATAGCTGGGACCCGGGGCATGTAGGGAACATGAAGCTCTCAGATAGCTGGGACCCGGGGCATGTAGGGAACTAGAAGCGCTCAGATAGCTTGGACCCTGGGCATGTAGGGAACTAGAAGCTCTCAGATAGCTGGGACCCTTGGCATGTAGGGAACTAGAAGCTCTCAGATAGCTGGGACCCTGGGCATGTAGGGAACTAGAAGCTCTCAGATAGCTGGGACCCTTGGCATGTAGGGAACTAGAAGCTCTCAGATAGCTGGGACCCTGGGCATGTAGGGAACTAGAAGCTCTCAGATAGCTGGGACACTGGGCATGTCGGGAACTAGAAGCTCTCAGATAGCTGTGACCCTGGGCATGTAGGGAACTAGAAGCTCTCAGATAGCTGTGACCCTGGGCATGTAGGGAACTAGAAGCTCTCATATAGCTGGGACCCTGGGCATGTAGGGAACTAGAAGCTCTCAGGTAGCTGGGACCCTGGGCATGTAGGGAACTAGAAGCTCTCAGGTAGCTGGGACCCTGGGCATGTAGGGAACTAGAAGCTCTCAGATAGCTGGGACCCTGGGCATGTAGGGAACTAGAAGCTCTCAGATAGCTGGGACCCTGGGGATGTAGGGAACTAGAAGTTCTCAGATAGCTGGGACCCTGGGGATGTAGGGAACTAGAAGCTCTCAGATAGCTGGGACCATGGGGATGTAGGGAACTAGAAGCTCTCAGGTAGCTGGGACCCTGGGCATGTAGGGAACTAGAAGCTCTCAGATAGCTGGGACCCTGGGCATGTAGGGAACTAGAAGCTCTCAAATAGCTGGGACCCTGGGGATGTAGGGAACTAGAAGCTCTCAGATAGCTGGGACCCTGGGAGTGTAGGGAACTAGAAGCTCTCAGATAGCTGGGACCCTGGGCATGTAGGGTACTAGAAGCTCTCAGATAGCTGGGACCCTGGGCATGTAGGGAACTAGAAGCTCTCTCAGATCCGGGACCCTGGGCATGTAGGGAATTAGAAGCTCTCAGATAGCTGGGACCCTGGGCATGTAGGGAACTAGAAGCTCTCAGATAGCTGGGACCCTGGGCATGTAGGGAACTAGAAGCTCTCATATAGCTGGGACCCTGGGCATGTAGGGAACTAGAAGCTCTCAGGTAGCTGGGACCCTGGGCATGTAGGGAACTAGAAGCTCTCAGATAGCTGGGACCCTTGGCATGTAGGGAACTAGAAGCTCTCAGATAGCTGGGACACTGGGCATGTCGGGAACTAGAAGCTCTCAGATCCGGGACCCTGGGCATGTAGGGAACTCGAAGCGCTCAGATAGCTTGGACCCTGGGCATGTAGGGAACTAGAAGCTCTCAGATAGCTGGGACCCTTGGCATGTAGGGAACTAGAAGCTCTCAGATAGCTGGGACACTGGGCATGTCGGGAACTAGAAGCTCTCAGATAGCTGGGACCCTGGGCATGTAGGGAACTAGAAGCTCTCTCAGGTAGCTGGAACCCTGGTCATGTAGGGAACTAGAAGCTCTCAGATCCGAGACCCTGGGCATGTAGGGAACTAGAAGCTCTCAGATCCGAGACCCTGGGCATGTAGGGAATTAGAAGCTCTCAGATAGCTGGGACCCTGGGCATGTAGGGAACTAGAAGCTCTCAGATAGCTGGGACCCTGGGAGTGTAGGGAACTAGAAGCTCTCAGATAGCTGGGACCCTGGGCATGTAGGGAACTAGAAGCTCTCAGATAGCTTGGACCCTGGGCATGTAGGGAACTAGAAGCTCTCAGATAGCTGGGACCCTGGGCATGTAGGGAACTCGAAGCGCTCAGATAGCTTGGACCCTGGGCATGTAGGGATCTAGAAGCTCTCAGATAGCTGGGACCCTGGGCATGTAGGGAACTAGAAGCTCTCAGATAGCTGGGACCCTGGGCATGTAGGGAACTAGAAGCTCTCAGATAGCTGGGACCCTTGGCATGTAGGGAACTAGAAGCTCTCAGATAGCTGGGACCCTGGGCATGTAGGGAACTAGAAGCTCTCAGATAGCTGTCACCCTGGGGATGTAGGGAACTAGAAGCTCTCAGATAGCTGGGACACTGGGCATGTCGGGAACTAGAAGCTCTCAGATAGCTGTGACCCTGGGCATGTAGGGAACTAGAAGCTCTCATATAGCTGGGACCCTGGGAGTGTAGGTAACTAGAAGCTCTCAGATAGCTTGGACCCTGGGCATGTAGGGAACTAGAAGCTCTCAGATAGCTGGGACCCTTGGCATGTAGGGAACTAGAAGCTCTCAGATAGCTGGGACCCTGGGCATGTAGGGAACTAGAAGCTCTCAGGTAGCTTGGACCCTGGGAGTGTAGGGAACTAGAAGCTCTCAGATAGCTGGGACCCTGGGCATGTAGGGAACTAGAAGCTCTCAGGTAGCTTGGACCCTGGGAGTGTAGGGAACTAGAAGCTCTCAGATAGCTGGGACCCTGGGCATGTAGGGTACTAGAAGCTCTCAGATAGCTGGGACCCTGGGCATGTAGGGAACTAGAAGCTCTCTCAGATAGCTGGGACCCTGGGGATGTAGGGAACTAGAAGCTCTCTCAGATAGCTGGGACCCTGGGCATGTTGGGAACTAGAAGCTCTCTCAGGTAGCTGGAACCCTGGTCATGTAGGTATCTAGAAGCTCTCAGATAGCTGGGACCCTGGACATGTAGGTATCTAGAATCTCTCAGATAGCTGGGACCCTGGGCATGTAGGGATCTAGAAGCTCTCAGATAGCTGGGACCCTGGGCATGTAGGGATCTAGAAGCTCTCAGATAGCCGGGGCCCTAGGCATGTAAGGAACTAGAAGCTCTCAGGTAGCTGGGACCCTGGACATGTAGGTATCTAGAAGCTCTCAGATAGCTGGGACCCTCGGCATGTAGGGAACTAGAAGCTCTCTCAGGTAGCTGGGACCCTGGTCATGTAGGGAACTAGAAGCTCTCAGATAGCCGGGACCCTGGGCATGTAGGGAATTAGAAGCTCTCAGATAGCTGGGACCCTGGGCATGTAGGGAACTAGAAGCTCTCAGATAGCTGGGACCCTGGGCATGTAGGGAACTAGAAGCTCTCAGATAGCTGGGACCCTGGGCATGTAGGTAACTCGAAGCGCTCAGATAGCTTGGACCCTGGGCATGTAGGGAACTAGAAGCTCTCAGATAGCTGGGACCCTTGGCATGTAGGGAACTAGAAGCTCTCAGATAGCTGGGACACTGGGCATGTCGGGAACTAGAAGCTCTCAGATAGCTGGGACCCTGGGCATGTAGGGAACTAGAAGCTCTCTCAGGTAGCTGGAACCCTGGTCATGTAGGGAACTAGAAGCTCTCAGATCCGAGACCCTGGGCATGTAGGGAATTAGAAGCTCTCAGATAGCTGGGACCCTGGGCATGTAGGGAACTAGAAGCGCTCAGATAGCTTGGACCCTGGGCATGTAGGGAACTAGAAGCTCTCAGATAGCTGGGACCCTGGGCATGTAGGGAACTAGAAGCTCTCAGATAGCTGGGACCCGGGGCATGTAGGGAACTAGAAGCTCTCAGATAGCTGGGACCCGGGGCATGTAGGGAACTAGAAGCGCTCAGATAGCTTGGACCCTGGGCATGTAGGGAACTAGAAGCTCTCAGATAGCTGGGACCCTTGGCATGTAGGGAACTAGAAGCTCTCAGATAGCTGGGACCCTGGGCATGTAGGGAACTAGAAGCTCTCAGATAGCTGGGACC
Organism: Ascaphus truei; assembly: GCF_040206685.1. Classification (NCBI taxonomy): domain Eukaryota; kingdom Metazoa; phylum Chordata; class Amphibia; order Anura; family Ascaphidae; genus Ascaphus; species Ascaphus truei. The sequence continues at coordinate 13,943 of NW_027454910.1, read as the reverse complement.
CTTGGCATGTAGGGAACTAGAAGCTCTCAGATAGCTGGGACCCTGGGCATGTAGGGAACTAGAAGCTCTCAGATAGCTGGGACCCTGGGCATGTCGGGAACTAGAAGCTCTCAGATAGCTGGGACCCTGGGCATGTAGGGAACTAGAAGCTCTCATATAGCTGGGACCCTGGGGATGTAGGTAACTAGAAGCTCTCAGATAGCTTGGACCCTGGGCATGTAGGGAACTAGAAGCTCTCAGATAGCTGGGACCCTTGGCATGTAGGGAACTAGAAGCTCTCAGATAGCTGGGACCCGGGGCATGTAGGGAACTAGAAGCTCTCAGATAGCTGGGACACTGGGCATGTCGGGAACTAGAAGCTCTCAGATAGCTGTGACCCTGGGCATGTAGGGAACTAGAAGCTCTCAGATAGCTGTGACCCTGGGCATGTAGGGAACTAGAAGCTCTCATATAGCTGGGACCCTGGGCATGTAGGGAACTAGAAGCTCTCAGGTAGCTGGGACCCTGGGCATGTAGGGAACTAGAAGCTCTCAGGTAGCTGGGACCCTGGGCATGTAGGGAACTAGAAGCTCTCAGATAGCTGGGACCCTGGGCATGTAGGGAACTAGAAGCTCTCAGATAGCTGGGACCCTGGGGATGTAGGGAACTAGAAGTTCTCAGATAGCTGGGACCCTGGGGATGTAGGGAACTAGAAGCTCTCAGATAGCTGGGACCCTGGGGATGTAGGGAACTAGAAGCTCTCAGGTAGCTGGGACCCTGGGCATGTAGGGAACTAGAAGCTCTCAGATAGCTGGGACCCTGGGCATGTAGGGAACTAGAAGCTCTCAAATAGCTGGGACCCTGGGGATGTAGGGAACTAGAAGCTCTCAGATAGCTGGGACCCTGGGAGTGTAGGGAACTAGAAGCTCTCAGATAGCTGGGACCCTGGGCATGTAGGGTACTAGAAGCTCTCAGATAGCTGGGACCCTGGGCATGTAGGGAACTAGAAGCTCTCTCAGATCCGGGACCCTGGGCATGTAGGGAATTAGAAGCTCTCAGATAGCTGGGACCCTGGGCATGTAGGGAACTAGAAGCTCTCAGATAGCTGGGACCCTGGGCATGTAGGGAACTAGAAGCTCTCATATAGCTGGGACCCTGGGCATGTAGGGAACTAGAAGCTCTCAGGTAGCTGGGACCCTGGGCATGTAGGGAACTAGAAGCTCTCAGATAGCTGGGACCCTGGGCATGTAGGGAACTAGAAGCTCTCAGATAGCTGGGACACTGGGCATGTCGGGAACTAGAAGCTCTCAGATCCGGGACCCTGGGCATTTAGGGAATTGGAAGCTCTCAGATAGCTGGGACCCTGGGCATGTAGGGAACTAGAAGCTCTCAGATAGCTGGGACCCTGGGAGTGTAGGGAACTAGAAGCTCTCAGATAGCTGGGACCCTGGGCATGTAGGGAACTAGAAGCGCTCAGATAGCTTGGACCCTGGGCATGTAGGGAACTAGAAGCTCTCAGATAGCTGGGACCCTGGGCATGTAGGGAACTCGAAGCGCTCAGATAGCTTGGACCCTGGGCATGTAGGGAACTAGAAGCTCTCAGATAGCTGGGACCCTGGGCATGTAGGGAACTAGAAGCTCTCAGATAGCTTGGACCCTGGGGATGTAGGGAACTAGAAGCTCTCAGATAGCTGGGACCCTTGGCATGTAGGGAACTAGAAGCTCTCAGATAGCTGGGACACTGGGCATGTAGGGAACTAGAAGCTCTCGGATAGCTGGGACCCTGGGAGTGTAGGGAACTAGAAGCTCTCAGATAGCTGGGACCCTGGGCATGTAGGGTACTAGAAGCTCTCAGATAGCTGGGACCCTGGGCATGTAGGGAACTAGAAGCTCTCTCAGATAGCTGGGACCCTGGGCATGTAGGGAACTAGAAGCTCTGTCAGATAGCTGGGACCCTGGGCATGTAGGGATCTAGAAGCTCTCAGATAGCTGGGACCCTGGGCATGTAGGGAACTAGAAGCTCTGTCAGATAGCTGGGACCCTGGGCATGTCGGGAACTAGAAGCTCTCAGATAGCTGGGACCCTGGACATGTAGGGAACTAGAAGCTCTCAGATAGCTGGGACCCTGGGCATGTAGGGAACTAGAAGCTCTCTCAGATAGCTGGGACCCTGGGCATGTAGGGAACTAGAAGCTCTGTCAGATAGCTGGGACCCTGGGCATGTAGGGATCTAGAAGCTCTCAGGTAGCCGGGACCCTGGGCATGTAGGGAACTAGAAGCTCTCAGGTAGCTGGGACCCTGGGCATGCAGGGATCTAGAAGCTCTCAGATAGCTGGGACCCTGGGCATGTAGGGAAGTAGAAGCTCTCAGATAGCTGGGACCCTGGGAGTGTAGGGAACTAGAAGCTCTCAGATAGCTGGGACCCTGGGAGTGTAGGGAACTAGAAGCTCTCACATAATTGGGACCCTGGGCATGTAGGGAACTAGAAGCTCTTGGATAGCTGGGACCCTGGGAGTGTAGGGAACTAGAAGCTCTCTCAGATAGCTGGGACCCTGGGCATGTAGGGAACTAGAAGCTCTCAGATAGCCGGGACCCTGGGGATGTAGGTAACTAGAAGCTCTCAGATAGCTGGGACCCTGGCATGTAGGGATCTAGATGCTCTCAGGTAGCTGGGGCCCTGGGCATGTAGGTATCTAGAAGTTCTGTCAGATAGCTGGGACCCTGGGCATGTAGGGAACTAGAAACTCTCAGATAGCCGGGACCCTGGGGATGTAGGTAACTAGAAGCTCTCAGATAGCTGGGACCCTGGCATGTAGGGAACTAGAAGCTCTCAGATAGCTGGGACCCTGGGCATGTAGGGAACTAGAAGCTCTCAGATAGCTGGGACCCTGGGCATGTAGGGAACTAGAAGCTCTCAGATAGCTGGGACCCTGGGAGTGTAGGGAACTAGAAGCTCTCAGGTAGCTGGGACCCTGGGCATGTAGGGAACTAGAAGCTCTCACATAACTGGGACCCTGGGCATGTAGGGAACTAGAAGCTCTCGGATAGCTGGGACCCTGGGAGTGTAGGGAACTAGAAGCTCTCAGATAGCCGGGACCCTCGGGATGTAGGTAACTAGAAGCTCTCAGATAGCTGGGACCCTGGGCATGTAGGGAACTAGAAGCTCTCAGATAGCTGGGACCCTGGGCATGTAGGGAACTAGAAACTCTCAGATAGCCGGGACCCTCGGGATGTAGGTAACTAGAAGCTCTCAGATAGCTGGGACCCTGGGGATGTAGGGAACTAGAAGCTCTCAGATAGTTGGGACCCTGGGCATGTAGGGAAGTAGAAGCTCTCAGATAGCTGGGACCCTGGGAGTGTAGGGAACTAGAAGCTCTCAGATAGCTGGGACCCTGGGAGTGTAGGGAACTAGAAGCTCTCACATAATTGGGACCCTGGGCATGTAGGGAACTAGAAGCTCTTGGATAGCTGGGACCCTGGGAGTGTAGGGAACTAGAAGCTCTCTCAGATAGCTGGGACCCTGGGCATGTAGGGAACTAGAAGCTCTCAGATAGCCGGGACCCTGGGGATGTAGGTAACTAGAAGCTCTCAGATAGCTGGGACCCTGGCATGTAGGGATCTAGATGCTCTCAGGTAGCTGGGGCCCTGGGCATGTAGGTATCTAGAAGTTCTGTCAGATAGCTGGGACCCTGGGCATGTAGGGAACTAGAAACTCTCAGATAGCCGGGACCCTGGGGATGTAGGTAACTAGAAGCTCTCAGATAGCTGGGACCCTGGGCATATAGGGAACTAGAAGCTCTCAGATAGCTGGGACCCTGGGAGTGTAGGGAACTAGAAGCTCTCAGGTAGCTGGGACCCTGGGCATATAGGGAACTAGAAGCTCTCAGATAGCTGGGACCCTGGGCATATAGGGAACTAGAAGCTCTCAGATAGCTGGGACCCTGGGAGTGTAGGGAACTAGAAGCTCTCAGATAGCTGGGACCCTGGGCATGTAGGGAACTAGAAGCTCTCAGATAGCTGGGACCCTGGGCATGTAGGGAACTAGAAGCTCTCAGGTAGCTGGGACCCTGGGCATATAGGGAACTAGAAGCTCTCAGATAGCTGGGACCCTGGGAGTGTAGGGAACTAGAAGCCCTGTCAGATAGCTGGGACCCTGGGGATGTAGGGAACTAGAAGCTCTCAGATAGCTGGGACCCTGGGCATGTAGGGAACTAGAAGCTCTCAGATAGCTGGGACCCTGGGCATGTAGGGAACTAGAAGCTCTCAGATAGCTGGGACCCTGGGCATGTAGGGAACTAGAAGCTCTCAGATAGCTGGGACCCTGGGCATGTAGGGAACTAGAAGCTCTCAGATAGCTGGGACCCTGGGCATGTAGGGAACTAGAAGCTCTCAGATAGCTGGGACCCTGGGCATGTAGGGAACTAGAAGCTCTCAGATAGCTGGGACCCTGGGCATGTAGGGAACTAGAAGCTCTCAGATAGCTGGGACCCTGGGAGTGTAGGGAACTAGAAGCTCTCAGATAGCTGGGACCCTGGGAGTGTAGGGAACTAGAAGCTCTCAGATAGCTGGGACCCTGGGCATGTAGGGAACTAGAAGCTCTCAGATAGCTGGGACCCTGGGCATGTAGGGAACTAGAAGCTCTCAGATAGCTGGGACCCTGGGCATGTAGGGAACTAGAAGCTCTCAGGTAGCTGGGACCCTGGGCATATAGGGAACTAGAAGCTCTCAGATAGCTGGGACCCTGGGAGTGTAGGGAACTAGAAGCCCTGTCAGATAGCTGGGACCCTGGGGATGTAGGGAACTAGAAGCTCTCAGATAGCTGGGACCCTGGGCATGTAGGGAACTAGAAGCTCTCAGATAGCTGGGACCCTGGGCATGTAGGGAACTAGAAGCTCTCAGATAGCTGGGGCCCTGGGCATGTAGGGAACTAGAAGCTCTCTCAGATAGCTGGGACCCTGGGCATATAGTGAACTAGAAGCTCTCAGATAGCTGGGACCCTGGGCATATAGGGAACTAGAAGCTCTCAGATAGCTGGGACCCTGGGCATGTAGGGAACTAGAAGCTCTCAGGTAGCTGGGACCCTGGGCATATAGGGAACTAGAAGCTCTCAGATAGCTGGGACCCTGGGAGTGTAGGGAACTAGAAGCCCTGTCAGATAGCTGGGACCCTGGGGATGTAGGGAACTAGAAGCTCTCAGATAGCTGGGACCCTGGGCATGTAGGGAACTAGAAGCTCTCAGATAGCTGGAACCCTGGGGATGTAGGGAACTAGAAGCTCTCAGATAGCTGGGACCCTGTGGGTGTAGGGAACTAGAAGCTCTCAGATAGCTGGGACCCTGGGCATGTAGGGAACTGGAAGCTCTCAGATAGCTGGGACCCTGGGGATGTAGGGAACTAGAAGCTCTCAGATAGCTGGGACCCTGGGCATGTAGGGAACTAGAAGCTCTCAGATAGCTGGAACCCTGGGGATGTAGGGAACTAGAAGCTCTCAGATAGCTGGGACCCTGTGGGTGTAGGGAACTAGAAGCTCTCAGATAGCTGGGACCCTGGGCATGTAGGGAACTAGAAGCTCTCTCAGATAGCTGGGACCCTGGGCATGTAGGGAACTAGAAGCTCTCAGATAGCTGGGGCCCTGGACATGTAGGGAACTAGAAGCTCTCAGATAGCTGGGACCCTGGGCATGTAGGGAACTAGAAGCTCTCAGATAGCTGGGACCCTGGGCATGTAGGGAACTAGAAGCTCTCACATAGCTGGGACCCTGGGAGTGTAGGGAACTAGAAGCCCTGTCAGATAGCTGGGACCCTGGGGATGTAGGGAACTAGAAGCTCTCAGATAGCTGGGACCCTGGGCATGTAGGGAACTAGAAGCTCTCAGATAGCTGGAACCCTGGGGATGTAGGGAACTAGAAGCTCTCAGATAGCTGGGACCCTGTGGGTGTAGGGAACTAGAAGCTCTCAGATAGCTGGGACCCTGGGCATGTAGGGAACTGGAAGCTCTCAGATAGCTGGGACCCTGGGGATGTAGGGAACTAGAAGCTCTCAGATAGCTGGGACCCTGGGCATGTAGGGAACTAGAAGCTCTCAGATAGCTGGAACCCTGGGGATGTAGGGAACTAGAAGCTCTCAGATAGCTGGGACCCTGTGGGTGTAGGGAACTAGAAGCTCTCAGATAGCTGGGACCCTGGGCATGTAGGGAACTAGAAGCTCTCTCAGATAGCTGGGACCCTGGGCATGTAGGGAACTAGAAGCTCTCAGATAGCTGGGGCCCTGGGCATGTAGGGAACTAGAAGCTCTCAGATAGCTGGGACCCTGGGCATGTAGGGAACTAGAAGCTCTCAGATAGCTGGGACCCTGGGCATGTAGGGAACTAGAAGCTCTCACATAGCTGGGACCCTGGGCATGTAGGGAACTAGAAGCTCTCAGATAGCTGGGACCCTGGGCGTGTAGGGAACTAGAAGCTCTCAGATAGCTGGGACCCTGGGCATGTAGGGAACTAGAAGCTCTCAGATAGCTGGGGCCCTGGGCATGTAGGGGACTAGAAGCTCTCAGATAGCTGGGGCCCTGGGCATGTAGGGAACTAGAAGCTCTCAGATAGCTGGGACCCTGGGCATGTAGGGAACTAGAAGCTCTCAGATAGCTGGGGCCCTGGGCATGTAGGGAACTAGAAGCTCTCAGATAGCTGGGACCCTGGGCATGTAGGGAACTAGAAGCTCTCAGATAGCTGGGACCCTGGGCATGTTTGGAACTAGAAGCTCTCACATAGCTGGGACCCTGGGCATGTAGGGAACTAGAAGCTCTCAGATAGCTGGGACCCTGGGCATGTAGGGAACTAGAAGCTCTCAGGTAGCTGGGACCCTGGGCATGTAGGGAACTAGAAGCTCTCAGATAGCTGGGACCCTGGGCATGTCGGCTTTGAATGTCAACACGCCAATCTTGAAATAAATTCGCCATCTTACAGGCAGCCAGTGCAGAGAACGGAGAACAGGCGTCGTGTCAGGAACGGCTCTCGTTAGTTAACAGCCCGGCCACAGCTTGGTTTTTCTCTTGTTCATCAGCTTTGAATGTGTATCATCAATAGATTATATATATATATATATATATATATATATATATATATATAGTTATTTTGGGACTACAGTTTTGCCCAGGACAGTCAGTGGGACTCCATTCATACTGGAAGTTGTTGTAGGACCTCTGTGACCTTTACAGGCGTCCGTGTGACCCCGTCTTATTATTTAGGGGATATCACGCAGTTTGTGCACATTGTTCAGCACTTGTAGTGTAGGGTAGTATAGCTGTAGTGTAGGGTAGTATAGCTGTAGTGTAGGGTAGTATAGCTGTAGTGTAGGGTAGTATAGCTGTAGTGTAGGGTAGTATAGCTGTATAACAAAGCACTTTAGTTACATACATCCATCAAGTCCAACCTGTGCTACATTTAGACAACAGATACTTTATCCTATATCTGTACTTACTTATTTATCAAGAGGAAGGCAAACACAAACCCCAGTGACATATCATCCAATGATATCTCATAAGGGGAAAATAAATTCCTTCCTGACTCCAAGAATTGGCAATCGGATTAATCCCTGGATCAACATCCTTCCCATGTATACTTATTTGGTATATCCCTGTACACCTTTCCCATCTAAAAAGATGTCCAACCTTTTTTTTGAACAAATCTATTGTATCTGCCATCACAGTCTCCATGGGTAATGAATCCCACACTGTAACTGCCCTTACTGTAAAGAACCCTTTCCTTTGTTGCTGGTGAAATCTCCTTTTCTCCAACCTTAAGGGATGGCCCCGAGTCCTTAGTACTGCCCGTGGGATGAACAGTTCTTTTGAAAGCTCCTTGTACTGTCCCTGAATATATTTGTATATAGTTATCATATCCCCTCTTAGACGCCACTTTTCTAATGTAAATAAATCTAATTTAGCTAGTCTCTCCTCATAAGTTAGACTGTTATCCCCTTTATTAATGATTAGTGTGCCACTATATTTTGGGTTACACCTTGATATGTGCTTTCAGGGCAGTGCTGAGCACGTTGTCTGTGTAGGCGGAGGGGTGTCTGACCTTTTGCACCAAGTACAATTATCCGGCCGTATCAAGTGAAATAAAGTGATTGTGGCACATGAAAGGAGGGTGTGTCACGGAGGAGGAAGGGCGCTGCTTGGGTAAGTGCCCGGCACGGATCTCCCCCCCCCCCAACGCCTCACACTCTCCTCAGGAAGGGAGGGGTGGGCGGGACCCGCGTCTGACCCGATCTTATCTGGAATATTGAATGCAGAAAAAAAGAACAGAGAGAGAAGAATGCAGAAATGAGAGAGAGAGAGAGAGAATGCAGAAATGAAATAAAGGGGGAGAAAGGGAGAGAGAGAGAGCGGGGGAGAGAGAGAGGGAGAGAGGAAGAATGCAGAAATGAAATAAAGGGAGAGAGAGAGGAGAGAGAGAGAGAGGAAGAATGCAGAAATGAAATAAAGGGAGAGAGAGGAAGAATGCAGAAATGAAATAAAGGAGAGAGAGAGAGTCGGATATGAAATAAGGGGGGGAGAGAGAGAGTGCAGATATGAAATAAGGGGGAGAGAGAGAGTCAGATATGAAATAAGGGGGAGAGAGAGAGAATGCAGATATGAAATAAAGGAGAGAGAGATGCACGAGAGAGAGGTGAGAGATAGAGAGGTGAGATAGAGAGAGAGAGAGGTGAGATAGAGAGAGAGATAGAGGTGAGAGAGAGATAGAGAGAGAGATAGAGAGGTGAGATAGAGAGATAGAGGTGAGATAGAGAGAGAGAGAGAGATAGAGAGGTGAGATAGAGAGAGAGATAGAGGAGAGAGAGAAAGAGAGGAGAGAGAAAGAGAGATAGAGAGAGGATAGAGAGAGAGGAGAGATAGAGAGAGGATACACAGAGAGAGGAGAGATAGAGAGAGAGAGAGGAGAGATAGAGAGAGAGAGGAGTGATAGAGAGAGGATAGAGAGAGGAGAGAGATAGAGAGAGGATACACACAGAGAGAGAGAGAGAGAGAGTAGAGAGAGAGAGGAGAAATAGAGAGAGGATAGAGAGAGAGAGAGGAGAGAGAGAGGTAGAGAGAGGATAGAGAGAGAGATAGATAGAGGTGAGATAGAGGAGAGAGAGAAAGAGAGATAGAGAGAGAGAGGAGAGATAGAGAGAGGATAGAGAGAGAGGAGAGATAGAGAGAGGATACACAGAGAGAGGAGAGATAGAGAGAGAGAGAGAGAGGAGAGATAGAGAGAGAGAGGAGTGATAGAGAGAGGATAGAGAGAGAGGAGAGATAGAGAGAGGATACACAGAGAGAGAGAGAGAGAGAGAGAGAGAGAGAGAGAGAGAGAGAGAGAGAGAGAGAGAGAGTAGAGAGAGAGAGGAGAAATAGAGAGAGGAGAGAGGAGAGAGAGAGAGAGAGGTAGAGAGAGGATAGAGAGAGAGAGATAGATAGAGGTGAGATAGAGGAGAGAGAGAAAGAGAGATAGAGAGAGAGAGGAGAGAGGTAGAGAGAGGATAGAGAGAGAGGAGAGATAGAGAGAGGATACAGAGAGAGAGAGAGAGAGAGGAGAGATAGAGAGAGAGAGAGGAGAGATAGAGAGAGGAGAGATAGAGAGAGGATAGAGAGAGAGAGGAGAGATAGAGAGAGGATACACACAGAGAGAGAGAGGAGAGATAGAGAGAGAGAGAGAGAGAGGAAAGATAGAGAGAGAGAGGAGAGATAGAGGATACACACAGAGAGAGAGAGGAGAGAGATAGAGAGAGAGAGGAGAGATAGAGAGAGAGGAGAGAGAGAGAGAAAGAGGAGAGATAGAGAGAGGATACACAGAGAGAGAGAGGAGAGAGATAGAGAGAGAGAGGAAGAGATAGAGAGAGAGGAGAGAGAGAGAAAGAGGAGAGATAGAGAGAGGATACACAGAGAGAGAGAGAGAGAAAGAGAGAGAGAGAGAGAGAGAGGAGAGAGAGAGGAGAGATAGAGAGAGAGAGAGGAGAGATAGAGAGAGAGGAGAGAGAGAGAGGAGAGATAGAGAGAGAGAGAGAGAGAGAGAGAGAGGAGAGAGAGAGAGAGAGAGAGGAGAGATAGAGAGAGAGGAGAGATAGAGTGCAGAAATGAAACGACTCATTAGATCTTGTAGAAATAATATTTATTGATAATTATCGGAGTAAGCGAGGGGCAGGAGTATAAATAGGGAGCAGTGGGGTATAAATAGGCGGGTTAACAGGAGGGGTTCGTTTAAATTAATGGAGGGGAGCAGCTGCTCTGGAGGGGCTTAACGACGACGCAAATTAACGGCCATCTCAATATCATTACTGCGGCAGGAGCCTGGGGAGAGAGAAGAGGCAGAGCGATCAATGGGGGGAGAGAGAAGAGGCAGAGCGATCAATGGGGGAGAGAGAAGAGGCAGAGCGATCAATGGGGGGAGAGAGAAGAGGCAGAGCGATCAATGGGGGAGAGAGAAGAAGCAGAGCGATCAATGGGGGGAGAGAGAAGAGGCAGGGTGATCAATGGGGGGAGAGAGAAGAGGCAGAGCGATCAATGGGGGGAGAGAGAAGAGGCAGAGCGATCAATGGGGGGAGAGAAGAGGCAGAGCGATCAATGGGGGGAGAGAGAAGAGGCAGAGCGATCAATGGGGGGGAGAGAGAGAAGAGGCAGAGCGATCAATGGGGGGAGAGAGAAGAGGCAGAGCGATCAATGGGGGGAGAGAAGAGGCAGAGCGATCAATCGGAGGAGAGAGAAGAGGCAGGGTGATCAATGGGGGGAGAGAGAAGAGGCAGAGCTATCAATGGGGGGAGAGAGAAGAGGCAGAGCTATCAATGGGGGGAGAGAGAAGAGGCAGAGCGATCAATGGGGGGAGAGAGAAGAGGCAGAGCGATCAATGGGGGAGAGAGAAGAGGCAGAGCGATCAATCGGAGGAGAGAGAAGAGGCAGGGTGATCATGGGGGTGGAGAGAGAAGAGGCAGGGCGATCAATGGGGGGAGAGAGAAGAGGCAGGGTGATCAATGGGGGGAGAGAGAAGAGGCAGGGTGATCAATGGGGGGAGAGAGAAGAGGCAGATAGATCAATGAGGGAGAGAGAAGAGTCAGGGTGATCAATGGGGGGAGAGAGAAGAGGCAGAGCGATCAATGGGGGGAGAGAGAAGAGGCAGGGTGATCAATGGGGGGAGAGAGAAGAGGCAGGGTGATCAATGGGGGGAGAGAGAAGAGGCAGATAGATCAATGAGGGAGAGAGAAGAGTGAGGGTGATCAATGGGGGGAGAGAGAAGAGGCAGAGCGATCAATGGGGGGAGAGAGAAGAGGCAGAGCGATCAATGGGGGGAGAGAGAAGAGGCAGGGTGATCAGTGGGGGGAGAGAGAAGAGGCAGATAGATCAATGAGGGAGAGAGAAGAGTCAGGGTGATCAATGGGGGGAGAGAGAAGAGGCAGAGCGATCAATGGGGGGAGAGAGAAGAGGCAGAGAGATCAATGGGGGAGAGAGAAGAGGCAGAGCGATCAATGGGAGGAGAGAGAAGTGGCAGAGAGATCAATGGGGGGAGAGAGAAGAGGCAGAGCGATCAATGGGGGGAGAGAGAAGATGCAGAGCGATCACTGGGGGGAGAGAGAAGAGGCAGAGCGATCAATGGGGAGAGAGAAGAGGCAGAGAGATCAATAGGGGGAGAGAGAAGAGGCAGAGCGATCAATGGGGGGAGAGAGAAGAGGCAGAGCGATCACTGGGGGGAGAGAGAAGAGGCAGAGCGATCAATGGGGGAGAGAGAAGAGGCAGAGCGATCAATGGGGGGAGAGAGAAGAGGCAGGGTGATCAATGGGGGGAGAGAGAAGAGGCAGAGAGATCAATGGGGGGAGAGAGAAGAGGCAGAGAGATCAATGGGGGGAGAGAGAAGAGGCAGAGCGATCAATGGGAGGAGAGAGAAGTGGCAGAGAGATCAATGGGGGGAGAGAGAAGAGCAGAGCGATCAATGGGGGGAGAGAAGATGCAGAGCGATCACTGGGGGGAGAGAGAAGAGGCAGAGCGATCAATGGGGAGAGAGAAGAGGCAGAGAGATCAATGGGGGGAGAGAGAAGAGGCAGGGTGATCAATGGGGGGAGAGAGAAGAGGCAGAGAGATCAATGGGGAAGAGAGAAGAGGCAGAGCGATCAATGGGGGAGAGAGAAGAGGCAGAGCGATCAATGGGGGGAGAGATCAGAGAAAGGAGGGAGAGAGGGACAGGAGAAGGAGGGAGAGAGAAGAGGCAGAGAGATCAATGGGGGGAGGGAGAAGAGGCAGAGAGATCAATGGGGGGAGAGAGAAGAGGCAGATAGATCAATGGGGGGAGAGAGAAGAGGCAGAGAGATCAATGGGGGGAGAGAAGAGGCAGAGCGATCAATGGGGGGAGAGAGAAGAGGCAGAGATCAATGGGGGGAGAGAGAAGTGGCAGAGAGATCAATGGGGGGAGAGAGAAGAGGCAGAGAGATCAATGGGGGGAGAGAGAAGTGGCAGAGCGATCAATTGGGGGAGAGAGAAGAGGCAGGGTGATCAATGGGGGGAGAAAGAAGAGGCAGAGCGATCAATGGGGGGAGAGAGAAGAGGCAGAGCGATCAATGTGAGGAGAGAGAAGAGGCAGAGCGATCAATGGGGGGGAGAGACAAGAGGCAGGGCGATCAATGGGGGGGAGAGAGAAGAGGCAGGGCGATCAATGGGGGGAGAGACAAGAGGCAGGGCGATCAATGGGGGGAGAGAGAAGAGGCAGATAGATCAATGGGGGAGAGAGAAGAGGCAGAGAGATCAATGGGGGGAGAGAAGAGGCAGATCGATCAATGGGGGGAGAGAGAAGAGGCAGAGATCAATGGGGGGAGAGAGAAGTGGCAGAGAGATCAATGGGGGGAGAGAGAAGAGGCAGAGAGATCAATGGGGGGAGAGAGAAGTGGCAGAGCGATCAATTGGGGGAGAGAGAAGAGGCAGGGTGATCAATGGGGGGAGAAAGAAGAGGCAGAGCGATCAATGGGGGGAGAGAGAAGAGGCAGAGCGATCAATGTGAGGAGAGAGAAGAGGCAGAGCGATCAATGGGGGGAGAGACAAGAGGCAGGGCGATCAATGGGGGGAGAGAAGAGGCAGGGCGATCAATGGGGGGAGAGACAAGAGGCAGGGCGATCAATGGGGGGAGAAAGAAGAGGCAGAGCGATCAATGTGAGGAGAGAGAAGAGGCAGAGCGATCAATGGGGGGAGAGACAAGAGGCAGGGCGATCAATGGGGGGAGAGAGAAGAGGCAGGGTGATCAATGGGGGGAGAGAGAAGAGGCAGAGCGATCAATGGGGGGAGAGACAAGAGGCAGAGCGATCAATGGGGGGAGAGAGAAGAGGCAGAGCGATCAATGGGGGGAGAGAGAAGAGGCAGAGCGATCAATGGGGGGAGAGAGAAGAGGCAGAGCGATCAATGGGGGAGAGAGAAGAGGCAGAGCGATCAATGGGGGGAGAGAGAAGAGGCAGAGCGATCAATGTGAGGAGAGAGAAGAGGCAGAGCGATCAATGGGGGGAGAGAAGAGGCAGAGCGATCAATGGGGCGAGAGAGAAGTGCAGAGCGAACAATGGGGGGAGAGAGAAGAGGCAGGGCGATCAATGGGGGGAGAGAGAAGTGGCAGAGCGAACAATGGGGCGAGAGAGAAGAGGCAGGGCGATCAATGGGGGGAGAGAGAAGAGGCAGAGCGATCAATGGGGGGAGAGAGAAGAGGCAGAGCGACCAATGGGGGGAGAGAGAAGAAACAGGGCGATCAATGGGGGGAGAGAGAAGAGGCAGAGCGATCAATGGGGGGAGAGGGAAGAGGCAGGGCGTCAATGGGGGGAGAGAGAAGAGGCAGAGTGATCACTGGGGGGAGAGAGAAGAGGCAGAGAGATCACTGGGGGGAGAGGTAAGAGGGGAAGGAGGGAGAGAGGGACAGGATAAGGAGTGGGGGGAGAGATAAGGGGGGAGGAGGGAGAGCGGGGACGGGATAAGGA
>NW_027454909.1:0-53590 GCF_040206685.1 Ascaphus truei | reverse complement strand
TATCTAACGCTAAGCGCTGTGCTGCAAGCTGCGGCTTTTATACATCTAACGCTAAGCGCTGTGCTGCAAGCTGCGGCTTTTATACATCTAACGCTATGCGCTGTGCTGCAAGCTGCGGCTTTTATACATCTAACGCTATGCGCTGTGCTGCAAGCTGCGGCTTTTATACATCTAACGCTAAGCCGCTGTGCTGCAAGCTGCGGCTTTTATACATCTACACGCTATGCGCTGTGCGGCAAGCTGCGGCTTTTATCATCTAACGCTATGCGCTGTGCTGCAAGCTGCGGCTTTTATACATCTAACGCTAAGCGCTGTGCTGCAAGCTGCGGCTTTTATACATCTAACGCTAAGCGCTGTGCTGCAAGCTGCGGCTTTTATACATCTAACGCTATGCGCTGTGCTGCAAGCTGCGGCTTTTATACATCTAACGCTAAGCGCTGTGCTGCAAGCTGCGGCTTTTATACATCTAACGCTATGCGCTGTGCTGCAAGCTGCGGCTTTTATACATCTAACGCTATGCGCTGTGCTGCAAGCTGCGGCTTTTATACATCTAACGCTATGCGCTGTGCTGCAAGCTGCGGCTTTTATACATCTAACGCTATGCGCTGTGCTGCAAGCTGCGGCTTTTATACATCTAACGCTATGCGCTGTGCTGCAAGCTGCGGCTTTTATACATCTAACGCTAAGCGCTGTGCTGCAAGCTGCGGCTTTTATACATCTAACGCTAAGCGCTGTGCTGCAAGCTGCGGCTTTATACATCTAACGCTATGCGCTGTGCTGCAAGCTGCGGCTTTTATACATCTAACGCTAAGCGCTGTGCTGCAAGCTGCGGCTTTTATACATCTAACGCTATGCGCTGTGCTGCAAGCTGCGGCTTTTATACATCTAACGCTAAGCGCTGTGCTGCAAGCTGCGGCTTTTATACATCTAACGCTATGCGCTGTGCTGCAAGCTGCGGCTTTTATACATCTAACGCTAAGCGCTGTGCTGCAAGCTGCGGCTTTTATACATCTAACGCTATGCGCTGTGCTGCAAGCTGCGGCTTTTATACATCTAACGCTAAGCGCTGTGCTGCAAGCTGCGGCTTTTATACATCTAACGCTAAGCGCTGTGCTGCAAGCTGCGGCTTTTATACATCTAACGCTATGCGCTGTGCTGCAAGCTGCGGCTTTTATACATCTAACGCTATGCGCTGTGCTGCAAGCTGCGGCTTTTATACATCTAACGCTAAGCGCTGTGCTGCAAGCTGCGGCTTTTATACATCTAACGCTATGCGCTGTGCTGCAAGCTGCGGCTTTTATACATCTAACGCTAAGCGCTGTGCTGCAAGCTGCGGCTTTTATACATCTAACGCTAAGCGCTGTGCTGCAAGCTGCGGCTTTTATACATCTAACGCTAAGCGCTGTGCTGCAAGCTGCGGCTTTTATACATCTAACGCTAAGCGCTGTGCTGCAAGCTGCGGCTTTTATACATCTAACGCTATGCGCTGTGCTGCAAGCTGCGGCTTTTATACATCTAACGCTAAGCGCTGTGCTGCAAGCTGCGGCTTTTATACATCTAACGCTAAGCGCTGTGCTGCAAGCTGCGGCTTTTATACATCTAACGCTATGCGCTGTGCTGCAAGCTGCGGCTTTTATACATCTAACGCTAAGCGCTGTGCTGCAAGCTGCGGCTTTTATACATCTAACGCTAAGCGCTGTGCTGCAAGCTGCGGCTTTTATACATCAAACGCTAAGCGCTGTGCTGCAAGCTGCGGCTTTTATACATCTAACGCTATGCGCTGTGCTGCAAGCTGCGGCTTTTATACATCTAACGCTATGCGCTGTGCTGCAAGCTGCGGCTTTTATACATCTAACGCTAAGCGCTGTGCTGCAAGCTGCGGCTTTTATACATCTAACGCTAAGCGCTGTGCTGCAAGCTGCGGCTTTTATACATCTAACGCTAAGCGCTGTGCTGCAAGCTGCGGCTTTTATACATCTAACGCTATGCGCTGTGCTGCAAGCTGCGGCTTTTATACATCTAACGCTATGCGCTGTGCTGCAAGCTGCGGCTTTTATACATCTAACGCTAAGCGCTGTGCTGCAAGCTGCGGCTTTTATACATCTAACGCTATGCGCTGTGCTGCAAGCTGCGGCTTTTATACATCTAACGCTAAGCGCTGTGCTGCAAGCTGCGGCTTTTATACATCTAACGCTATGCGCTGTGCTGCAAGCTGCGGCTTTTATACATCTAACGCTAAGCGCTGTGCTGCAAGCTGCGGCTTTTATACATCTAACGCTATGCGCTGTGCTGCAAGCTGCGGCTTTTATACATCTAACGCTATGCGCTGTGCTGCAAGCTGCGGCTTTTATACATCTAACGCTATGCGCTGTGCTGCAAGCTGCGGCTTTTATACATCTAACGCTAAGCGCTGTGCTGCAAGCTGCGGCTTTTATACATCTAACGCTATGCGCTGTGCTGCAAGCTGCGGCTTTTATACATCTAACGCTATGCGCTGTGCTGCAAGCTGCGGCTTTTATACATCTAACGCTAAGCGCTGTGCTGCAAGCTGCGGCTTTTATACATCTAACGCTAAGCGCTGTGCTGCAAGCTGCGGCTTTTATACATCTAACGCTAAGCGCTGTGCTGCAAGCTGCGGCTTTTATACATCTAACGCTATGCGCTGTGCTGCAAGCTGCGGCTTTTATACATCTAACGCTATGCGCTGTGCTGCAAGCTGCGGCTTTTATACATCTAACGCTATGCGCTGTGCTGCAAGCTGCGGCTTTTATACATCTAACGCTATGCGCTGTGCTGCAAGCTGCGGCTTTTATACATCTAACGCTAAGCGCTGTGCTGCAAGCTGCGGCTTTTATACATCTAACGCTATGCGCTGTGCTGCAAGCTGCGGCTTTTATACATCTAACGCTAAGCGCTGTGCTGCAAGCTGCGGCTTTTATACATCTAACGCTATGCGCTGTGCTGCAAGCTGCGGCTTTTATACATCTAACGCTATGCGCTGTGCTGCAAGCTGCGGCTTTTATACATCTAACGCTATGCGCTGTGCTGCAAGCTGCGGCTTTTATACATCTAACGCTATGCGCTGTGCTGCAAGCTGCGGCTTTTATACATCTAACGCTATGCGCTGTGCTGCAAGCTGCGGCTTTTATACATCTAACGCTATGCGCTGTGCTGCAAGCTGCGGCTTTTATACATCTAACGCTATGCGCTGTGCTGCAAGCTGCGGCTTTTATACATCTAACGCTATGCGCTGTGCTGCAAGCTGCGGCTTTTATACATCTAACGCTAAGCGCTGTGCTGCAAGCTGCGGCTTTTATACATCTAACGCTATGCGCTGTGCTGGCTCAAGCTGCGGCTTTTATACATCTAACGCTATGCGCTGTGCTGCAAGCTGCGGCTTTTATACATCTAACGCTAAGCGCTGTGCTGCAAGCTGCGGCTTTTATACATCTAACGCTATGCGCTGTGCTGCAAGCTGCGGCTTTTATACATCTAACGCTATGCGCTGTGCTGCAAGCTGCGGCTTTTATACATCTAACGCTATGCGCTGTGCTGCAAGCTGCGGCTTTTATACATCTAACGCTATGCGCTGTGCTGCAAGCTGCGGCTTTTATACATCTAACGCTATGCGCTGTGCTGCAAGCTGCGGCTTTTATACATCTAACGCTATGCGCTGTGCTGCAAGCTGCGGCTTTTATACATCTAACGCTAAGCGCTGTGCTGCAAGCTGCGGCTTTTATACATCTAACGCTATGCGCTGTGCTGCAAGCTGCGGCTTTTATACATCTAACGCTATGCGCTGTGCTGCAAGCTGCGGCTTTTATACATCTAACGCTATGCGCTGTGCTGCAAGCTGCGGCTTTTATACATCTAACGCTATGCGCTGTGCTGCAAGCTGCGGCTTTTATACATCTAACGCTATGCGCTGTGCTGCAAGCTGCGGCTTTTATACATCTAACGCTATGCGCTGTGCTGCAAGCTGCGGCTTTTATACATCTAACGCTATGCGCTGTG
Source organism: Ascaphus truei (assembly GCF_040206685.1). NCBI lineage: Eukaryota > Metazoa > Chordata > Amphibia > Anura > Ascaphidae > Ascaphus > Ascaphus truei. The sequence continues at coordinate 49,576 of NW_027454909.1, read as the reverse complement.
CTGCAAGCTGCGGCTTTTATACATCTAACGCTATGCGCTGTGCTGCAAGCTGCGGCTTTTATACATCAAACGCTAAGCGCTGTGCTGCAAGCTGCGGCTTTTATACATCTAACGCTATGCGCTGTGCTGCAAGCTGCGGCTTTTATACATCTAACGCTATGCGCTGTGCTGCAAGCTGCGGCTTTTATACATCTAACGCTATGCGCTGTGCTGCAAGCTGCGGCTTTTATACATCTAACGCTAAGCGCTGTGCTGCAAGCTGCGGCTTTTATACATCTAACGCTAAGCGCTGTGCTGCAAGCTGCGGCTTTTATACATCTAACGCTATGCGCTGTGCTGCAAGCTGCGGCTTTTATACATCTAACGCTATGCGCTGTGCTGCAAGCTGCGGCTTTTATACATCTAACGCTAAGCGCTGTGCTGCAAGCTGCGGCTTTTATACATCTAACGCTATGCGCTGTGCTGCAAGCTGCGGCTTTTATACATCTAACGCTATGCGCTGTGCTGCAAGCTGCGGCTTTTATACATCTAACGCTATGCGCTGTGCTGCAAGCTGCGGCTTTTATACATCTAACGCTATGCGCTGTGCTGCAAGCTGCGGCTTTTATACATCTAACGCTATGCGCTGTGCTGCAAGCTGCGGCTTTTATACATCTAACGCTATGCGCTGTGCTGCAAGCTGCGGCTTTTATACATCTAACGCTATGCGCTGTGCTGCAAGCTGCGGCTTTTATACATCAAACGCTATGCGCTGTGCTGCAAGCTGCGGCTTTTATACATCTAACGCTATGCGCTGTGCTGCAAGCTGCGGCTTTTATACATCTAACGCTATGCGCTGTGCTGCAAGCTGCGGCTTTTATACATCTAACGCTATGCGCTGTGCTGCAAGCTGCGGCTTTTATACATCTAACGCTATGCGCTGTGCTGCAAGCTGCGGCTTTTATACATCTAACGCTAAGCGCTGTGCTGCAAGCTGCGGCTTTTATACATCTAACGCTATGCGCTGTGCTGCAAGCTGCGGCTTTTATACATCTAACGCTATGCGCTGTGCTGCAAGCTGCGGCTTTTATACATCTAACGCTATGCGCTGTGCTGCAAGCTGCGGCTTTTATACATCAAACGCTAAGCGCTGTGCTGCAAGCTGCGGCTTTTATACATCTAACGCTATGCGCTGTGCTGCAAGCTGCGGCTTTTATACATCTAACGCTATGCGCTGTGCTGCAAGCTGCGGCTTTTATACATCTAACGCTAAGCGCTGTGCTGCAAGCTGCGGCTTTTATACATCTAACGCTAAGCGCTGTGCTGCAAGCTGCGGCTTTTATACATCTAACGCTAAGCGCTGTGCTGCAAGCTGCGGCTTTTATACATCTAACGCTAAGCGCTGTGCTGCAAGCTGCGGCTTTTATACATCTAACGCTAAGCGCTGTGCTGCAAGCTGCGGCTTTTATACATCTAACGCTATGCGCTGTGCTGCAAGCTGCGGCTTTTATACATCTAACGCTATGCGCTGTGCTGCAAGCTGCGGCTTTTATACATCTAACGCTAAGCGCTGTGCTGCAAGCTGCGGCTTTTATACATCTAACGCTAAGCGCTGTGCTGCAAGCTGCGGCTTTTATACATCTAACGCTAAGCGCTGTGCTGCAAGCTGCGGCTTTTATACATCTAACGCTATGCGCTGTGCTGCAAGCTGCGGCTTTTATACATCTAACGCTATGCGCTGTGCTGCAAGCTGCGGCTTTTATACATCTAACGCTATGCGCTGTGCTGCAAGCTGCGGCTTTTATACATCTAACGCTATGCGCTGTGCTGCAAGCTGCGGCTTTTATACATCTAACGCTATGCGCTGTGCTGCAAGCTGCGGCTTTTATACATCTAACGCTATGCGCTGTGCTGCAAGCTGCGGCTTTTATACATCTAACGCTATGCGCTGTGCTGCAAGCTGCGGCTTTTATACATCTAACGCTATGCGCTGTGCTGCAAGCTGCGGCTTTTATACATCTAACGCTATGCGCTGTGCTGCAAGCTGCGGCTTTTATACATCTAACGCTATGCGCTGTGCTGCAAGCTGCGGCTTTTATACATCTAACGCTATGCGCTGTGCTGCAAGCTGCGGCTTTTATACATCTAACGCTATGCGCTGTGCTGCAAGCTGCGGCTTTTATACATCTAACGCTAAGCGCTGTGCTGCAAGCTGCGGCTTTTATACATCTAACGCTATGCGCTGTGCTGCAAGCTGCGGCTTTTATACATCTACGCTATGCGCTGTGCTGCAAGCTGCGGCTTTTATACATCTAACGCTAAGCGCTGTGCTGCAAGCTGCGGCTTTTATACATCTAACGCTATGCGCTGTGCTGCAAGCTGCGGCTTTTATACATCTAACGCTATGCGCTGTGCTGCAAGCTGCGGCTTTTATACATCTAACGCTATGCGCTGTGCTGCAAGCTGCGGCTTTTATACATCTAACGCTATGCGCTGTGCTGCAAGCTGCGGCTTTTATACATCTAACGCTATGCGCTGTGCTGCAAGCTGCGGCTTTTATACATCTAACGCTATGCGCTGTGCTGCAAGCTGCGGCTTTTATACATCAAACGCTATGCGCTGTGCTGCAAGCTGCGGCTTTTATACATCTAACGCTATGCGCTGTGCTGCAAGCTGCGGCTTTTATACATCTAACGCTATGCGCTGTGCTGCAAGCTGCGGCTTTTATACATCTAACGCTATGCGCTGTGCTGCAAGCTGCGGCTTTTATACATCTAACGCTATGCGCTGTGCTGCAAGCTGCGGCTTTTATACATCTAACGCTATGCGCTGTGCTGCAAGCTGCGGCTTTTATACATCTAACGCTATGCGCTGTGCTGCAAGCTGCGGCTTTTATACATCTAACGCTATGCGCTGTGCTGCAAGCTGCGGCTTTTATACATCTAACGCTATGCGCTGTGCTGCAAGCTGCGGCTTTTATACATCTAACGCTATGCGCTGTGCTGCAAGCTGCGGCTTTTATACATCTAACGCTATGCGCTGTGCTGCAAGCTGCGGCTTTATACATCAAACGCTATGCGCTGTGCTGCAAGCTGCGGCTTTTATACATCTAACGCTATGCGCTGTGCTGCAAGCTGCGGCTTTTATACATCTAACGCTATGCGCTGTGCTGCAAGCTGCGGCTTTTATACATCTAACGCTATGCGCTGTGCTGCAAGCTGCGGCTTTTATACATCTAACGCTATGCGCTGTGCTGCAAGCTGCGGCTTTTATACATCTAACGCTAAGCGCTGTGCTGCAAGCTGCGGCTTTTATACATCTAACGCTATGCGCTGTGCTGCAAGCTGCGGCTTTTATACATCTAACGCTATGCGCTGTGCTGCAAGCTGCGGCTTTTATACATCTAACGCTATGCGCTGTGCTGCAAGCTGCGGCTTTTATACATCTAACGCTATGCGCTGTGCTGCAAGCTGCGGCTTTTATACATCTAACGCTATGCGCTGTGCTGCAAGCTGCGGCTTTTATACATCTAACGCTATGCGCTGTGCTGCAAGCTGCGGCTTTTATACATCTAACGCTATGCGCTGTGCTGCAAGCTGCGGCTTTTATACATCAAACGCTATGCGCTGTGCTGCAAGCTGCGGCTTTTATACATCTAACGCTATGCGCTGTGCTGCAAGCTGCGGCTTTTATACATCTAACGCTATGCGCTGTGCTGCAAGCTGCGGCTTTTATACATCAAACGCTATGCGCTGTGCTGCAAGCTGCGGGCTTTTATACATCTAACGCTATGCGCTGTGCTGCAAGCTGCGGCTTTTATACATCTAACGCTATGCGCTGTGCTGCAAAGCTGCGGCTTTTATACATCTAACGCTATGCGCTGTGCTGCAAGCTGCGGCTTTTATACATCTAACGCTATGCGCTGTGCTGCAAGCTGCGGCTTTTATACATCTAACGCTAAGCGCTGTGCTGCAAGCTGCGGCTTTTATACATCTAACGCTATGCGCTGTGCTGCAAGCTGCGGCTTTTATACATCTAACGCTATGCGCTGTGCTGCAAGCTGCGGCTTTTATACATCTAACGCTATGCGCTGTGCTGCAAGCTGCGGCTTTTATACATCTAACGCTAAGCGCTGTGCTGCAAGCTGCGGCTTTTATACATCTAACGCTATGCGCTGTGCTGCAAGCTGCGGCTTTTATACATCTAACGCTAAGCGCTGTGCTGCAAGCTGCGGCTTTTATACATCAAACGCTAAGCGCTGTGCTGCAAGCTGCGGCTTTTATACATCTAACGCTATGCGCTGTGCTGCAAGCTGCGGCTTTTATACATCTAACGCTAAGCGCTGTGCTGCAAGCTGCGGCTTTTATACATCTAACGCTATGCGCTGTGCTGCAAGCTGCGGCTTTTATACATCTAACGCTATGCGCTGTGCTGCAAGCTGCGGCTTTTATAAATCTAACGCTAAGCGCTGTGCTGCAAGCTGCGGCTTTTATACATCTAACGCTATGCGCTGTGCTGCAAACTGCGGCTTTTATACATCTAACGCTATGCGCTGTGCTGCAAGCTGCGGCTTTTATACATCAAACGCTAAGCGCTGTGCTGCAAACTGCGGCTTTTATACATCTAACGCTATGCGCTGTGCTGCAAGCTGCGGCTTTTATACATCTAACGCTATGCGCTGTGCTGCAAGCTGCGGCTTTTATACATCTAACGCTATGCGCTGTGCTGCAAGCTGCGGCTTTTATACATCTAACGCTAAGCGCTGTGCTGCAAGCTGCGGCTTTTATACATCTAACGCTAAGCGCTGTGCTGCAAGCTGCGGCTTTTATACATCTAACGCTATGCGCTGTGCTGCAAACTGCGGCTTTTATACATCAAACGCTATGCGCTGTGCTGCAAGCTGCGGCTTTTATACATCTAACGCTAAGCGCTGTGCTGCAAGCTGCGGCTTTTATACATCTAACGCTAAGCGCTGTGCTGCAAGCTGCGGCTTTTATACATCTAACGCTAAGCGCTGTGCTGCAAGCTGCGGCTTTTATACATCTAACGCTATGCGCTGTGCTGCAAGCTGCGGCTTTTATACATCTAACGCTATGCGCTGTGCTGCAAGCTGCGGCTTTTATACATCTAACGCTAAGCGCTGTGCTGCAAGCTGCGGCTTTTATACATCTAACGCTATGCGCTGTGCTGCAAGCTGCGGCTTTTATACATCTAACGCTATGCGCTGTGCTGCAAGCTGCGGCTTTTATACATCTAACGCTAAGCGCTGTGCTGCAAGCTGCGGCTTTTATACATCTAACGCTATGCGCTGTGCTGCAAGCTGCGGCTTTTATACATCTAACGCTAAGCGCTGTGCTGCAAGCTGCGGCTTTTATACATCAAACGCTAAGCGCTGTGCTGCAAGCTGCGGCTTTTATACATCTAACGCTATGCGCTGTGCTGCAAGCTGCGGCTTTTATACATCTAACGCTAAGCGCTGTGCTGCAAGCTGCGGCTTTTATACATCTAACGCTATGCGCTGTGCTGCAAGCTGCGGCTTTTATACATCTAACGCTATGCGCTGTGCTGCAAGCTGCGGCTTTTATACATCTAACGCTAAGCGCTGTGCTGCAAGCTGCGGCTTTTATACATCTAACGCTAAGCGCTGTGCTGCAAGCTGCGGCTTTTATACATCTAACGCTATGCGCTGTGCTGCAAGCTGCGGCTTTTATACATCTAACGCTAAGCGCTGTGCTGCAAGCTGCGGCTTTTATACATCTAACGCTAAGCGCTGTGCTGCAAGCTGCGGCTTTTATACATCTAACGCTAAGCGCTGTGCTGCAAGCTGCGGCTTTTATACATCTAACGCTATGCGCTGTGCTGCAAGCTGCGGCTTTTATACATCTAACGCTAAGCGCTGTGCTGCAAGCTGCGGCTTTTATACATCTAACGCTATGCGCTGTGCTGCAAGCTGCGGCTTTTATACATCTAACGCTAAGCGCTGTGCTGCAAGCTGCGGCTTTTATACATCTAACGCTATGCGCTGTGCTGCAAGCTGCGGCTTTTATACATCTAACGCTAAGCGCTGTGCTGCAAGCTGCGGCTTTTATACATCTAACGCTAAGCGCTGTGCTGCAAGCTGCGGCTTTTATACATCTAACGCTAAGCGCTGTGCTGCAAGCTGCGGCTTTTATACATCAAACGCTAAGCGCTGTGCTGCAAGCTGCGGCTTTTATACATCTAACGCTATGCGCTGTGCTGCAAGCTGCGGCTTTTATACATCTAACGCTATGCGCTGTGCTGCAAGCTGCGGCTTTTATACATCTAACGCTAAGCGCTGTGCTGCAAGCTGCGGCTTTTATACATCTAACGCTAAGCGCTGTGCTGCAAGCTGCGGCTTTTATACATCTAACGCTAAGCGCTGTGCTGCAAGCTGCGGCTTTTATACATGTAACGCTATGCGCTGTGCTGCAAGCTGCGGCTTTTATACATCTAACGCTATGCGCTGTGCTGCAAGCTGCGGCTTTTATACATCTAACGCTAAGCGCTGTGCTGCAAGCTGCGGCTTTTATACATGTAACGCTATGCGCTGTGCTGCAAGCTGCGGCTTTTATACATCTAACGCTAAGCGCTGTGCTGCAAGCTGCGGCTTTTATACATCTAACGCTAAGCGCTGTGCTGCAAGCTGCGGCTTTTATACATCTAACGCTATGCGCTGTGCTGCAAGCTGCGGCTTTTATACATCTAACGCTATGCGCTGTGCTGCAAGCTGCAGCTTTTATACATCTAACGCTATGCGCTGTGCTGCAAGCTGCGGCTTTTATACATCTAACGCTAAGCGCTGTGCTGCAAGCTGCGGCTTTTATACATCTAACGCTAAGCGCTGTGCTGCAAGCTGCGGCTTTTATACATCTAACGCTATGCGCTGTGCTGCAAGCTGCGGCTTTTATACATCTAACGCTAAGCGCTGTGCTGCAAGCTGCGGCTTTTATACATCAAACGCTAAGCGCTGTGCTGCAAGCTGCGGCTTTTATACATCTAACGCTAAGCGCTGTGCTGCAAGCTGCGGCTTTTATACATCTAACGCTAAGCGCTGTGCTGCAAGCTGCGGCTTTTATACATCTAACGCTATGCGCTGTGCTGCAAGCTGCGGCTTTTATACATCTAACGCTATGCGCTGTGCTGCAAGCTGCGGCTTTTATACATCAAACGCTATGCGCTGTGCTGCAAGCTGCGGCTTTTATACATCTAACGCTATGCGCTGTGCTGCAAGCTGCGGCTTTTATACATCTAACGCTATGCGCTGTGCTGCAAGCTGCGGCTTTTATACATCTAACGCTAAGCGCTGTGCTGCAAGCTGCGGCTTTTATACATCTAAACGCTATGCGCTGTGCTGCAAGCTGCGGCTTTTATACATCTAACGCTATGCGCTGTGCTGCAAGCTGCGGCTTTTATACATCAAACGCTAAGCGCTGTGCTGCAAGCTGCGGCTTTTATACATCTAACGCTATGCGCTGTGCTGCAAGCTGCGGCTTTTATACATCTAACGCTATGCGCTGTGCTGCAAGCTGCGGCTTTTATACATCTAACGCTATGCGCTGTGCTGCAAGCTGCGGCTTTTATACATCAAACGCTATGCGCTGTGCTGCAAGCTGCGGCTTTTATACATCTAACGCTATGCGCTGTGCTGCAAGCTGCGGCTTTTATACATCTAACGCTATGCGCTGTGCTGCAAGCTGCGGCTTTTATACATCAAACGCTATGCGCTGTGCTGCAAGCTGCGGCTTTTATACATCTAACGCTATGCGCTGTGCTGCAAGCTGCGGCTTTTATACATCTAACGCTATGCGCTGTGCTGCAAACTGCGGCTTTTATACATCTAACGCTATGCGCTGTGCTGCAAGCTGCGGCTTTTATACATCTAACGCTATGCGCTGTGCTGCAAGCTGCGGCTTTTATACATCTAAACGCTAAGCGCTGTGCTGCAAGCTGCGGCTTTTATACATCTAACGCTATGCGCTGTGCTGCAAGCTGCGGCTTTTATACATCTAACGCTATGCGCTGTGCTGCAAGCTGCGGCTTTTATACATCTAACGCTATGCGCTGTGCTGCAAGCTGCGGCTTTTATACATCTAACGCTATGCGCTGTGCTGCAAGCTGCGGCTTTTATACATCTAACGCTAAGCGCTGTGCTGCAAGCTGCGGCTTTTATACATCTAACGCTATGCGCTGTGCTGCAAGCTGCGGCTTTTATACATCTAACGCTATGCGCTGTGCTGCAAGCTGCGGCTTTTATACATCAAACGCTATGCGCTGTTGCAAGCTGCGGCTTTTATACATCTAACGCTATGCGCTGTGCTGCAAGCTGCGGCTTTTAGACATCAAACGCTATGCGCTGTGCTGCAAGCTGCGGCTTTTATACATCAAACGCTATGCGCTGTGCTGCAAGCTGCGGCTTTTATACATCTAACGCTATGCGCGGTGCTGCAAGCTGCGGCTTTTATACATCTAACGCTATGCGCGGTGCTGCAAGCTGCGGCTTTTATAAAACCTTTTTCACTTTGCGCTGTTTACAGGGAAACATGGACACAATAACCCATACATTTAAAACATGATATGATTCTCGCCACCTTATCCCTGGTGGGAGACACACAGATGGTCCCCAATACAATTACAGTATTACAGCCATCACTGGGTCACAGAGCTGACACTCTACAATTTAACTTAAAACACCTATAACTCTCTTCACCTTATACTTGGTGAGAGATGTACTGAACCCCACACTGGTTTCTGGGGTTTGGGCATATACCGGGACCTGTAATGTAATTCAGTTCCCTGCCCGTTCTCACTGTCCTGGTCTGTGCTGAAGCAGGGAGATTTGGCGGTGAGCTGCAAACTGCTTTCTAGGGAGGATTTTATCCGGTGGTCTGTGTTCCTTATGTCGTCAGGAATCTGGGGGGATTGCCGAGTACATGTTTTGGGGTAACCTGCAACACTGGCCCCCTTCTACCCAAACACACCCTGACCACATGTTACCGTATAATCCCCCGACTCACGCCCTGCGCCTCTCCGCTGGCTGGCACCCCTGAAACTCACGCCCTGCACCTCACCGCTGGTTAGCACCCCTGACTCACGCCCTGCGCCTCTCCGCTGGCTGGCACCCCTGACTCACGCCCTGCACATCTCCGCTGGCTGGCACCCCTGGAACAGTAAAAATACACATACACCTTATTACAAATGCAGTTACATGCCATGATTGGGTTGAAGAGCTGACACTCACAATTCCCACATATGGCTCAGGGGCTCCCAGCCAGGCCAAATAACTTTATTAATGGCCTGGGTACCCCCTTCACCGTCACCATCACCGTCACAGTCACCCCATCTGTCACTGCATTCCCTCCAACCCTCCAAGTTACCCAAACATACACAGAAAACTCCACCCTGAGGAAGGACCCGATTGTGGGTCCGAAACGTGGGCGATTTGTGTCATTTTTTCCACAATATATGTTTATTTTTCACAAACCTGAGTGCTGTCTGCTGATTCCCGTGCCAACGGTATTGTATGTGTATATATATATATATATATATATATATATAAAAGTATAAAGTTAAATACTTCAATAATAATATTTTCTTGGTCATTTAGTTAAACCCTTTGGCCAAAGCGTCATAAGCCTGCATACCAACGCCAAGGTATAACCAAATGAATGCAGGTCCTACACTACACTGTGAGCCCTCCTTTTACCTCAACTATGATTGTTTCCGCTCATACAGAGGTACAGTACAAGGAAAGGTTCACAGTTTACGGTTAGGACCTGCACATTGGGTTACACCGGGACGTTGGCCTGCAGGCTGGGTACCAGCTCCATGCTCACGAGACAGTATTGACACATCATTAGCGCCTTTCAAATCGAGAACAATATTATGTGCTGTAGTACAGTCACACATTCACAGTTCTCTTTGGATTTGGCACAGATGTTCCTATAGCGTTTCATAGTATTCGCCGTTTGGCAGTCATAATCCGGAATGCGCACTCCACACAGCGTCGTGCTCTGGAAAGTCTGTCATTGAATATTTATTCTTCTTTTTTTAATCCTTGTCAACTGTACGATGTGTGTGAGCAACGGTTAGGCCTCACCCCCTAACTTCACATGAGGAAACTTTTGGCTTGTTTTACTCAATGGCTTTTATCCAAAGTCAACGGCACTGTCTTCTGTAAGCGGATAAAGCGATGAGGCTCTAACATCCCGCCATCACTTTGCTTTCCGTATGCTCCTACGTCCATTGCAATAAATGTACAGTTTGCGTCTGCAACAGCTTGCAAGACAAGGGAATGGAAATGTGTATAATTGAAATAAAGGGTGCCTGATTTTTTGGGGTGCTTTTTGCGGATATGTTTGCCATCGATACCGCCAACGCAATTTGTAAAATCCCATTTGCTGCAGAATTCAGTAGCACATTACGCAAACTTTGGCTTATGATCAGCCGGTAATGCTTTGTAAATAGCATCGCTGGTCTCATTAACTATTTCTGCAACTGTCGTTTTCTCAATTTTAAATTAAAAAGCCAATCCGCGATAAGGCGTTCCAGTCGCAAGAATCTGTCACGAAAAGAAAAGTATATTAATGAACTGTTTAATAGATATCTTCAGAATTCATTATTTTTACTTTTGGGTTCTTGTCTAGTACAAAACAATAAGCTAGTTTAATCCCGCACACGTAAATAAAAACAGGGAACACAACATCCAATGACAGGGATAGTACACAGCGCCGTTTATTAAGATATTAATGTCACAGTAACAGTGGCACAATAACCTCAAGGTGAGCACGCGCCTTTCTACACCACTAATTAGTCTGATCAGGGGTTATCTTGTCATTTATCCGTCCCAAAATATAATCAAATGTCGCTATTGTCATTCTCATGTACTCAAAAAAATCTGTCCGCGCTTCCGAGTCCGGGGTACAAAGTTACAAATTCCCCAAGTGATTGTCGCTCGTTATTGGTTTCATGGACGTTTGTTTCTCGACCATCAAATAAGGTAGATTTTAAAATGCATTGTCCATCAGCAATAGTCTGTGTGTACTATGTCTGTGTGTACTGTGTCTGTGTGTACTGTGTCTGTGTATGTACTGTGTCTGTGTGTGTACTGTGTCTGTGTGTGCACTGTGTCTGTGTGTGTACTGTGTCTGTGTGTGTACTGTGTCTGTGTGTGTACTGTGTCTGTGTGTGTACTGTGTCTGTGTGTGTACTGTGTCTGTGTGTTTACTGTGTCTGTGTGCACTGTGTCTGTGTGTGTACTGTGTCTGTGTGTACTGTGTCTGTATGTACTGTATCTATTCACTTACCTGACTTTGAGTCCACTTTACGCTCCTCCCTCTCCTCAGCTCTGCTACAGACCCTGACAACCTGGTCAGGAACTACAACTCTGCCTTGTCCTCCTCTCTTGATCTACATGCCCCGCTTTCTCTCTGCCGCACTCACCCTTCTAACCCCAGACCCTGGCTAAATTCCCACACGCGCATGCTGCGTTCCTCCACTCGTTCCTCTGAACGCCTCTGGAGGAAGTCTCACACTCTCGCAGACTTCCTTCACTACAAATTTATGCTATCCTGTTTCAACTCTGCCCTCTCGCAAGCTAAACAAGCCTACTTTTCTGCACTAATCAACATGCACAAGTCTAACCCACGCCGACTGTTCTCTGTCTTTGATACTTTACTCAAACCACCCTCAGCTGCCACCTCTTCTTCCATCTCCGCTCAGGACTTTGCTGACTATTTTAAGGAAAAGGTGGAATCCATACGGCAGAACATCCCCTCTGTCTCTTCCTCCCATCCTACACCTCTTCCTAACTCTCCTCCTGCCTTCCTTGACTCTTTTTCCACTGTCTCACAGGAGGATGTGTTGCTGTTGATCGCCTCTTCTCCCTCTACCACTTGCCCTCTTGACCCCATTCCCTCCCATCTCCTAAAACCTCTTGCTCCTACTATAATCCCTACGCTCACACACATTTTTAACTCCTCCCTCTGCTCTGGAACCTTTCCCTCCTCCTTCAAACATGCAACAGTCATACCATTACTCAAAAACAGCAAGCTTGACCCTACCTGTCTTTCTAACTATCGACCTGTCTCCCACCTGCCTTTTGCCTCTAAACTCCTTGAACGTCCTGGGACCTCTTCTCTTTTCTCTGTACACACTCTCTCTAGGTGACCTAATAACATCTTTTGGGTTTAATTATCACCTCTATGCTGACGACACACAAATATACTTTTCAACACCCGACCTTACACCTGCTATACAGACCAAAGTTTCTGAATGTCTCTCTGCTATATCATCCTGGATGGCCCTCCGCGCCTTAAACTCAACATGGCTAAAACAGAGCTCCTCATATTGCATCCCAGACTTGTCCCCACTACCTCCTTCCACATTACTGTTGGAACTACGACCATTCACCCAGTAGCCCAAGCACGCTGCCTAGGGGTCACACTCGACTCCTCTCTCACATTTGCCCCTCACATTCAAACATTTCTAAACCCTGTCGCTACCTCCCTCCCCTCCCTTCCTCCCCTCCCTTCCTCCCCTCCCTTTCCTCCCTCCCCCCCTCCCTTTCCTCCCTCCCCCCCTCCTCCCCTCCCTTTCCTCCCTCCCTCCCCTCCCTTTCCTCCCTCCTTTCCCCTCCCTCCTCTCCCTTTCCTCCCTCCCCTCCCTCCTCTCCCTCCCTCCCCTCCTCTCCCCCTACCCTCCCATTCCTCCCTCCCCTCCCTCCCTCCCCTCCCTCCCCTCCCTTCCCTCCCCTCCCTCCCAAACCTCCCAAACCTCCCAAACCTCCCTCCTTCCCCTCCCTTTCCTTCCTCCCCTCCCTTTCCTCCCTCCCCTCCCTCCCCTCCCTCCCCTCCCCTCCCTCCCTTTCCTCCCTCCCCTCCCTCCCCTCCCTTTCCTCCCTCCCCTCCCTTTCCTCCCTCCCCTCACTTTCCTCCCTCCCCTCACTTTCCTCCCTCCCCTCCCTTTCCTCCCTCCCTCCCTCTTCTCCCCTCCCTCCTTCCCCTCCCTTTCCTCCTTCCCCTCCCTCCCCTCCCTTTCCTCCCTCCCCTCCCTTTCCTTCCCAACCTCCCTTCCCTTTCTTTCTTTCCTCCTTCCCCTCCCTTTCCTCCCTCCCCTCCCTTTCCTCACTCCTCTCCCTCCCCTCCCCTCCCTCCTCTCCCTCCCCTCCTCTCCTCTCCCTTGCCTCCCCTCCATCCCTCCCCTGCATCCTTCCCCTCCCTTTCCTCCCTACCCTCCCTCCCTCCTTCCCCTCCCTTTCCTCCCTCCCCTCCCTTTCCTCCCTCCCCTCCCTCCCCTCCATCCCTCCCCACCCTCCCCTCCATCCCTCCCCTCCCTCCTTCCCCTCCCTTTCCTCCCCTCCCTCCCTTCCCTCCCCTCCCCTCCCTTGCCTCCCATCCATCCCTCCCCTCCATCCCTCCCCTCCATCCCTCCCCTCCCTTTCCACCCTACCCGCCCTCCCTCCTTCCCCTCCCTTTCCTCCCTCCCCTCCCTTTCCTGCCTCCCCTCCCCCCCTCCATCCCTCCCCTCCATCCCTCCCCTCCCTTCCCTCCCTCCTTCCCCTCCCTTTCCTCCCTCCCCTCCCTCCCTTCCCTCCCCTCCCCTCCCTCCCTCCCTTTCCTCCCTTTCCTCCCTCCCCTCCCCAACCTCCCTTCCCTTTCTTTCTTTCCTCCCTCCCCTCCCTTTCCTCCCTCCCCTCCCTTTCCTCCCTCCCTCCCCTTCTTTCCTCCCTCCCCTCCCTTCCTCCCCTCCTACCCCTCCCCCCTCCCCTCCCCCCCCTCCCTCCACTCCCTTTCCTCCCTCCCTCCCCTCCCTCCCCTACCCTCCCTCCTCTCCCTCCCCTACCCTCCCTCCCCTACCCTCCCTCCCCTCCCTTTCCTCCCTCCCCTCCCCTCCCTCCCCTTTCCTTCCCTCCCTCCCCTCCCTCCCCTCCCTCCCCTTTCCTCCCCTCCCTCCCCTCCCCTCCCTCCCCTCCCTCCCCTCCCTTTCCTCCCCTCCCTCCCCTCCCTCCCCTCACCTCCCTCCCCTCCCTTTCCTCCCCTCCCTTTCCTCCCCTCCCTCCCCTCCCTTTCCTCCCTCCCCTCTCTTTCCTCCCCTCTCTCCCCTCCATCCCTCTCCTTCCTTTCCTCCCTCCCCTCCCTCCCCTCCCTCCCCTCCCTCCCCCCCTCCCCTCCCTCCCCTCCCCCCCTACCCTGAAATGAACAGATATAAAAAGTCTTGTAATAAAAGTCTTATCTGTTCCTTGTAGTTTGGAGGGAAAATCTTCTCTGTCCCTGGTTGCTACCTTTTCTTCAGGGTTTGTCAGCATTCAGGTTTAGACGTTTCCCCTGTGTCTTGAAAACAGCTCTGCTGTTTCTTCTGGCAGGGCTCAAGACAAGTTTCTCCAAGTTCAGCTCAGGTGTGAGCTAAGGAGTCTCTCTTCCTGTCTCAAAAGACAGGCTTTTCTAAGCCATCTAATCAGGCACGTGGTGTTTGTTAATTGACTACCAGCAGTTAACCACCACACTGCTGGATTATAGGCACATTACCTGAACAGGGATAACTCACCTGTTACATACCTCCCCTGTTTGTGGGAGGCTCGGGCTTGCCACGGCCAAAGCCAATCCTTCCACTCTCATTCTAGCTATCTCTGTGACTTGAATGAGAGTGGATGGAGGAAGAGAAACCTCAGTCCTGCTGGGATTGGAGCCCTTTTTCCAGTTTATTCGTGTCTCCTCCTGAAGGTATTTGAGATCAGCACCCCTCAGTCGCTCGAGGAGGACTTTTTCCAGGTATAGTCTTTTTCTACGTGCGCGGACATGAGATTTCCCTCGCGTCGGGTGCTCGTCTAATTGTAGGCATACTGTATGGCAGCAGTTGCAGAGCATTTAAAAACAGCCCTTTGAGTTTTCCGCTCTTGAAGCTGTCTCTCTGCCCTTTTCCCACTCCATGGGGTTGCTAGTTCAGCCTCTTTGGGGTTAAGTTGCAATTCCACACCCACTTCCAGAGAATGTCCCATCTTTTCAGCTTCATCCGCTAAGGATTCTTCTGGTTTTGATTCAGCACGTGTACCTTCTTTTGTTGCCTGCTGGGTGGCTGAAGGTTTTGCTAGTGCTTGTTTAGGTGGTTCAAATTTTGCAACCTTGTCTTTCAGATGAGCGGAATTCCCAGCTCTCACTGTACCCTTGTCTTCATGGGTTTTTGAGGCTGTGGGATACTGACGCTTAGTCAGGGTCA
The DNA here is from genome assembly GCF_040206685.1 of Ascaphus truei. Taxonomy (NCBI): domain Eukaryota; kingdom Metazoa; phylum Chordata; class Amphibia; order Anura; family Ascaphidae; genus Ascaphus; species Ascaphus truei. Next base: position 34,366 of record NW_027454909.1, on the reverse strand, counting down.
ATACTTGTCCTTGTAGGACTGTAATCTCATCCGCGAGAGATCCCTGTTTTTTGAGTGCGTCTTGCAAGTCTCTTCTCAGGGAATTTATCTACACACTTTGCTTTCTCTAAGCTTGCTTACACATTTTTATTGCATTGTGAAGCACTATGAATATCTTTGCTCAGGCCACAGTTACTTGTTTTAGTTTCTGGACCTTCTTGTGCTCCCTTTTGTGGCGGGTCACCTGGGTTCTAAGTGTAGCCAGGTCCCCCCTGGAGCACTCACCCCCCTTCCTGCTGTCCCGCGAGCCGCGCGTTGCTGGGTTGCTAGGGACGCGAGCGGTATCGGAATCCCTGGTAGCTAGGGACGCGAGCGGGCCGGTTGCCGGGGACACGATCGGGCCATCGCTAAGGCCGCGATCGCGTTGCCACCGGCCCGGCGGCTGAAGGGAAGGGCGCCGCCATGTTCAGCGCTATTGCGCATGCGCAGGAGGCCAGCTAGCGCGAGAGGCGCCCAAACAGCTCGCGCACATGCAGGGCGGGAAGGACAGCCCCCAGGGTGCACAGGGGCAGAGACACGTGACGCCAGGGAGCCAATCGGAAGGCCGGATTCCCCTGCTCCCAGAGAGATACATTTTCGCGGGGTTTTGCGAGACAGAGTCAGTCAGGATCCGGACCAGCTAGGGGTAAGAGGTAGATGCAGGGGTCAGTGACCCTCTGCATTAGGCCAGCAGCCCCAAGGCCCAGTTAGGTCCTGAGCCACCAAATAGATTGTGGAGTTAGGGACAGGCCCTAGATAGGGACAGGCCCTAGATAGGGACATCGCCCCATTTATTGGTAGCTTAGTCAGGGACACAGTGCCTAAGTCGTGCGGCCCTGCGAGGTGGGTTCTGGGCTCAGAACTCCACTAAAGACCCTGGGACTAAGGTGATATTATCCGCGCTGGAGGTCACCCAACGCGGTGTGGAGGACAGCGTCGGATCGGGCGGATCTTCCGTGATATCGCGGTACCCGTGGCTGGAGCCGCGGGCAGGTAACCTACCCTTCACGTGCACCAACAAGGCCTAATCACCAGACATAGTGGCTGCGCAGTCACACACATATATGCAGACATTGGTATATGACTTTGGGAGTGCAAGACATTTGGGTGGGAGTTACTGGACACAGGGTGGGGTCACTCTGCGGGAGGTTAGCGTCCGCCGTGACGCCTAGAGGTGGTAGCGTCCGCCGTGACGCCTAGAGTGGTTAGCGTCCGCCGTGGAGCATGTGTCGAGATGTGATGAGATATGTTGCTGCAAGTAGTAAAGTCAATAGTTATATAGAGCTGTCCGTGTGGTCATTGTGTATTGTCCTGCGAGGAACTACTCCCCCTCTGGTGGGAGCCATCGCAGGTGGAGGCGCTGCATCATTAGTATTGTAATATATTGCCCCAGGTTCCCTATAGCGGAGGCTCAGCCTCCTGTGAGCCAACAGGTATTGCACCACGCACCCCTTGGTAACATTGCATGTTCTCTCCACGCACGCGGTATATGCGATTGGGTGGGGTGATATGACCGTTACATAAGCTTGGCCTCTAGCGATGCTTTGGTGATGCTCAGAGTAGCCTTCAGTTTCTCAAGCTGCTTTGCGGGGACATACTGGGTCATCAGACGTTCCTGCAGCACTTGAATTTCTTTAACAGCCTGCAGATTGTCTTCCTGCAGAGTTCGCTGCTTCTCCTCGGCCTTCTCGAGGTGCGTACGCAGACCTTGCCGTTGGTTCTGCAGTCGGTGCTCTGCTTCAAACTTCTCACCTTCCAAAAGTCTATTTATTTCTTTAAGCTCGTGCAGCTTTTCATTTTTTTCCTTGACGTCGTTTGTCAAATTAAAATTTTCTTCTTTCAGTTTTAAGTTTTCTCTTTTTAATCTTGAATTTTCTCCTTTTTCAGTCTCTGTACTATTCAGGGCCTCTTTGCAGTCCTCCTTCCATTTACGCACATCTGCTTTGAGAATGACAGTTTCCTGGCGTGAGACTTCCTTCTCTAAGTTGAGGGTCTGAAGCTCCTTCTGAGAGACTTTGAGATCTGTATCAAGATTGACAATAGTTTCTTTAGCAATGTCCAGCTCCTCAGTGAGACTGTGTAGTTCCTTTCTGGAAACTTCCAGGTCTGTGCGGTAGCTGTTGGTCTCATGATGTGAGGCATCCAGTGCTCTGCGGAGTGTCTGAAACTCTTTCTGAGATACGTCCACCTCTGTTCGGACATTGTTGACCTCCTGTTGTGAGGCATTCAGCTCTACGCGAAGAGTGTGAACCTCTTGCTGAAAGACTGTCATCTGCTTTAGTGCCTCCTCATACTTCCGCTTCAGCTTAGTCCTCATTTTATCAAATTGGCTCTGCTTTTCATCCATGGCGGAAATAGTAGCATTTGCAGTATCTAGCTCAGTCTTGAGATCGTCCAATTCTGTCCTGGCTGCAGAGTACATTGCGAGCACATATTCCTGTAGCTTCACGTTATTTTTCAGTAGCTCCGCGTAACCATCTTTCTTTTGTTTCAATTGTTCACGGAGCATATCACAGTCACGCCTGGCATTTTTCAGGGCATCCTCAGTGCTGGTCAAGGGATCGACACTCACTGGTTCCGGCTCCGCTTCCCTGGGATGGTTGGTTGAGGGTTCCTCACTGTTGGCACCGGACAGACACTTCTTTGGGGTACACGACTTCTGCCTTAGGCCCTCTGGATATTCGGTTAACCACGAGACGAATTCTGCATTTTCTCTAGCCTGCAGGGCAACTCGGCCCCCCTTTTCCTCTACAGGATCTGCGGACGTGTGTGTTCCTTCCACGGTAAGTGAAGAACCGCTTTTCTTTTTCCGCCTTTTTGATTTGGATGACACCGTCCCATCAGGGATACTGGGGTCTCCATCTTCATTTGAAATTTTAGCAGCGTCACTGGATCCACCCGGCTTTTCTTGCAACTGTAATAGCTGACGGAAATATTCGGTGATCCACTGCTCCCGCTCTTTCTCCTGCTGATCATATTCGTCATCAAAGGGAGCAGTCTTTTCGGTTTGTGCTGAGTTCAGGCACCCCCACCATTCTTGGGGTGTTTTGTGGCTGTGACTTGGTCCGGGTTCCCCGTAAGAGATGTCTTCCTCTTTATTGGACTGGAAGGGCCACTCTTCCGTGGGGTAGGGTTCATTACAGGAACGCTGCATCTTGTCCTACATTTTTAGGCTATCAGGTGTAATTTTCTTCCTGACCTCAGGAGGCGCTATTGCAGCTGTTGCCACTGTATTTGCTAGAACCCCCAATTGTGGTAGTCCTACAGATGGGCATATTTTGCTTGTAGAGGTCGTAGCTCTCACAGGCATCTCTGTAGACTTTTTCTTTCTTGTGTAAGTTTTACAACATCAGCAGTACTGTGCATGCATTTTCTCTTATCAGGTATACAAGATGTGCAGTTGCTAGGTAAAAACGTCTCTTTGCTTTACACCATGTACTTGCTAGGTACAATCTCTCTGCTTCAGTCAAATAATGTGATTTTCTGTTTTAGTTCAGTCTCGACTTTGGGTATTATGACATTCACTCTTCACACTTTGGGATACCTTTTACACAGCTCAGCAATTCCTTTTTTTCTAGTAGGCAATTTTACCCTCAGCACGTGTTTACTGAAAATTCCCCTTCTTCAGCACAGTCTTGCATCAATTTCCACATTTTTCTGCATATACTCCATTCACAACTGGTAGTCCTATGCGGTGTGGCAGCCTTTACTTGCAGAATCAGTACCGCTCATGGGTCACCATCTGTATTCACTGCTTCAGCTAAACATTTGAAAATAACAAACGACTTTCCCTTTCAAGGGCTAACTCACTTCTTGAACCCTGACTATGGCTGGAAGGCAAACCCCCTATTTCAATGACCATATTACACTTTATTGTGATAGGCAAATAAGGTTTTACCTGCTTCAGCAGACTCTCTCTCTCCTCTTGGGGTTGGGGAAAAGAGTCCATCTTTTTTTTTTTTTTTTTTTTTTTTTTTTAAGTTGCTCAGACTGTTTGTAGGCAAAAAGCATAAAAAAAAATTTCACAGAACAAATCTCCGGTCCTTTCTAACTTCAAAGACACCTCTTGTCCCACTTCGGACACCATATGTAGGCTGACGCTCACAGAGGTATGCAAGGGAGACTGATTATAGTGAAATTAAATAAGCCTTTTATTGCGCCTGTTTCCTTAACATTAGGAAACCATCCAAACAAGGGTAAACACAGCTTCTATTCACTTGGGAGTATTTCTAGTGAAATACTATGCAGTTCACAACTCCCTTAGATAAGCATGTCTCCCAGCCCCAAACATATAGCATGAAATGAACAGATATAAAAAGTCTTGTAAATAAAAGTCTTATCTGTTCCTTGTGGTTTGGAGGGACAATCTTCTCTGTCCCTGGTTGCTACCTTTTCTTCAGGGTTTGTCAGCATTCAGGTTTAGAATTTTCCCCTGTGTCTAGAAAACAGCTCTGCTGTTTCTTCTGGCAGGGTTCAAGACAAGTGTCTCCAAGTTCAGCTCAGGTGTGAGCTAAGGAGTCTCTCTTCCTGTCTCAAAAGACAGTCTTGTCTAAGCCATCTAATCAGGCAGGTGGTGTTTGTTAATTGACTACCAGCAGTTAACCACCACACTGCTGGATTATAGGCACATTACCTGAACAGGGATAACTCACCTGTTACATACCTCCCCTGTTTGTGGGAGGCTCGGGCTTGCCACGGCCAAAGCCAATCCTTCCACTCTCATTCTAGCTATCTCTGTGACTTGAATGAGAGTGGATGGAGGAAGAGAAACCTCAGTCCTGCTGGGATTGGAGCCCTTTTTCCAGTTTATTCGTGTCTCCTCCTGAAGGTATTTGAGATCAGCACCCCTCAGTCGCTCGAGGAGGACTTTTTCCAGGTATAGTCTTTTTCTACGTGCGCGGACATGAGATTTCCCTCGCGTCGGGTGCTCGTCTAATTGTAGGCATACTGTATGGCAGCAGTTGCAGAGCATTTAAAAACAGCCCTTTGAGTTTTCCGCTCTTGAAGCTGTCTCTCTGCCCTTTTCCCACTCCATGGGGTTGCTAGTTCAGCCTCTTTGGGGTTAAGTTGCAATTCCACACCCACTTCCAGAGAATGTCCCATCTTTTCAGCTTCATCCGCTAAGGATTCTTCTGGTTTTGATTCAGCACGTGTACCTTCTTTTGTTGCCTGCTGGGTGGCTGAAGGTTTTGCTAGTGCTTGTTTAGGTGGTTCAAATTTTGCAACCTTGTCTTTCAGATGAGCGGAATTCCCAGCTCTCACTGTACCCTTGTCTTCATGGGTTTTTGAGGCTGTGGGATACTGACGCTTAGTCAGGGTCAATACTTAACTCCCCTGTTACAGTCACATAGATATATGGTTACATGGTTACATAGTTACATAGTTACATAGTTACATCGTCACATGGTTACATCCTTACATAGATATATGTTACATAGATATATAGTTACATGGTTACATTATTACATCATCACATTGTCACATGGTTACATCGTTACATAGCTATATAGTTACATGGTTACATAGTTACATCATCACATTGTCACATGGTTACATCGTTACATAGATATATAGTTTCATAGTTACATGGTTACATAAATACATAGTAAAAGACATACAGTACATACATCAAGTTCCACCTATGCTAAATTTAGACAACAGATACTTTATCCTATATCTATACTTATTGATCCAGGGGAAGGCAAACAAAACCCCCAGTGTCATATCATCCAATGATATCTCATAAGGGGAAAAATAAATTCCTTCCTGACTCCAAGAATTGGCAATCGGATTAATCCCTGGATCAACATCCTTCCCATGTATACTTATATGGTATATCCCTGTATACCTTTCCCATCTAAAAAGATGTTCAACCTTTTTTAAACAAATCTATTGTATCTGCCATCACAGTCTCCATGGGTAATGAATCCCACATTGTAACTGCCCTTACTGTAAAGAACCCTTTCCTTTGTTGCTGGTGAAATTTCCTTTCCTCCAACCTTAAGGGATGGCCCCGAGTCCTTAGTACTGCCCGTGGGATGAATAGTTCTTTTGAAAGCTCCTTGTATTGTCCCTGAATATATTTGTATATAGTTATTATATCCCCTCTTAGACGCCTCTTTTCTAATGTAAATAAATCTAATTTAGCTAGCCTCTCCTCATAAGTTAGAATGTCCATCCCCTTTATTAATTTGGTGGCTCTTCTCTGCACTCTCTCTAGTTCCATAATGTCTTTTCTTAGGATTGGTGCCCAAAATTGTACTCCATATTCAAGGTGTGGTCTTACTAATGCTTTGTAAAGGGGCATAATTAAGTAATAATCCCTGAAGAACAGGGCATTACTGGCCAATAATGCCCTGGCTGGAAGAGTTGAAGGCCCGAGGCGAAGCCGAGGTAACCCAGCCAGGGCATTATTGGCCAGTAACGCCCTGTTCTGAGGGGATTATTACTATTATAGGCTAAAAGTAGCTTATTTTAATTTTTCATAAAAAAAGATACATTTTTGTAGTCATTGATTTTTATCGGTGTATATACCTGTGTAGGAAAAAGAAGTAAAGTAGAAGATGAGAGGGCTGAGGGGCGGGAGAGAGAGAGGTTTAGGGGGGGAAGAGAGGTGTAAGGAGGAGAGAGGTGAAGGAGGGGTGTGGGAGAAAGGTGAAGGAGGGGGGAAAGAGAGAAGTGGTGGGGTGAGGGAGAGAGGTGAGGGTTAAGAGAGAGGTGAGGGGGGGAAGAGTGAGGTGAGGGGGGGAAGAGTGAGGTGAGGGGTCGAAGAGAGGTGAGGGGGGAAAGTGAGGTGGAGGAGGGGGGAAAGAGTAGTGGTGGTGGGGGAAGAGAGGTGAGAGGGGGAAGAGAGAGGTGAGGGGGGGAGAGAGAGATGAGGGGTGAGAGAGAGAGGTGAGGGGTGAGAGAGAGACAGGTGAGGGGGGAGATAGAGGTGATGGGGGGAGAGAGGTGATGGGGGGAGAGAGAGAGGTGGGGGAGAGGGGAGAAAAGGGGTGAGGGGGAGAATTGGGGGAATGGAGGGGGAGAGGTGGGTGGAGGGGGGGGTGTGGGAGAGAAGAGGGGGGACTGTGATATTAACTACAGCTAAATAAAAAGAAATACAAATGACCTTACAGTAGCACAGGCAATACATGTGGTGAGAAATATTACTCTGTTGCAAGCAACAAAGTTACCAGTTTGGACACAGCAGCTTCTGGCAGCACTAGCAGCTGTGAGAGAGAGGGGGAGAGGCTGTGTGAGAGAGGGGGGGAGAGGGGGAGAGGCTGTGAGAGAGAGAGGGGGAGAGGGGGAGAGGCTGTGTGAGAGAGGGGGGAGTGTGGAGAGGCTGCTTGTTCAGTGTGATCAGTGAGGAGAGCAGGGCTGCTGCAGTTAAGATTTAAACTTGCCGGGTTTTTCTCAGCGCGAGCCCCCGCTTCTCTGCTTTGATGTGAGTTGGCAAGTTGTCAAAAATTCCAGGCATTACTGAATGAATAATGCCCGGAATTCTGACCAATCAGAGAGCAGGGATTTCAGTAATGCACGGAATTTTACAGCTTTAGCTTATAATTATGTTTACTTCCCTTCCATCCATTGCCCGTTTGATGCAAGATAAGATCTTATTTGCCTTTGCAGCTACTGCATGACATTGGGCACTATTGCTAAGCCTGCTGTCGACAAGCACTCCTAAATCCTTCTCCATCAAGGATTCCCCCAATATATCTCCATTTAATTTGTAAGTCGCCTTTTTATTCTTGCATCCCAAATGCATAACCTTACATTTATCTGTATTAAACCTCATTTGCCATTTACCTGACCACGTTTCCAGTCTCTCCAAGTCCTTCTGAAGAGAAATTACATCCTGCTCTGATTCTATTACCTTACACAATTTAGTATCATCAGCAAAGATGGAGACTTTGCTCTCGATCCCAACCTCAAGGTCATTAATAAACAAGTTAAAAAGCTGGGGTCCCAGTACCGATCCCTGAGGTACTCCACTCACGACTTTAGCGTGACTTTATTTAGGGATGAACAGTTAATTTGAAAGCTCCTTGTACTGTCACCGAATATATAGTTATCATATCCCCTCTTACGCCTGGGACATGGTGCAGGGAAGAGCGCCTGCGGAAGCCTGCGGAAGCCTGCGGAAGCGCCGTCTAAAGCTGCGCTGATAGGGATAATGTTTCACCTCAGTGCGCCTCAGCACGGTCTTTTTGACCATGTCCGAGGCCTTAGACACCTCTTCTTCTTTTTTTCTTAACATTTTATTAAGAGCGTTGAGTGTTGACTCAGATTGTACAATGCCTGAGAGATAAGACCTGGGAGATAAGGCCTGGGAGATAAGACCTGGGATATAAGGCCTGGGAGATAAGGCCTGAGAGATAAGGCCTGAGAGATACGGCCTGAGAGATAAGAAATAAACAAGCTGTCATATAGATATGACACCGGCACCTTGCATTACAGTTGTTGACATAAGCACAGTGAATATCTCTGTATGTCCTCTCAGTTTATTGAGGAGCAATTTCCATTGTTTTATTTCGTTTCAAACCTTTGACGTTTGCCGGATCCTTTGCTGGTTGTGTGTTTGTGCTGCCCCCGGTCCAACTCTGACCCCCGGTCCAGCTCTGACCCCCGGTCCAACTCCGACCCCCGGTCCACCTCCGACTCCTGTCCAGCTCCGACCTCCGATCCACCTCCGACTCCTGTCCAGCTCCGACCTCCGATCCACCCCCGACTCCTGTCCAGCTCCGACCTCCGATCCACCTCCAACTCCTGTCCAGCTCTGACCCCAAGTCAGTCTCCCACTGTTCCATAAAAGTCATTCTTCCATGTGAGTCTAAATTCAGGAATATTATAAAGGGGCGAGATTAATATTATAAAGGGGCGAGATTAATATTATAAAGGGGCGAGATTAATATTATAAAGGGGCGAGATTAATATTATAAAGGGGCGAGATTAATATTATAAAGGGGCGAGATTAGGCCCTTCCAGTGAGCTGCCTCTGCACAAAGGTTTTAAGACGCGGTTCTGGATTCTGTGGGTTTTTCCGTGTTACACAATCTCTTTGTTGTGTGAATCTCGGGAATTCTCCGCCTGGTAGACCGCGTTCAGGAGACATGGCTGCATGGCCTTGTTTTCTTTTGCCACATATGGAGTCTGCTTTTCCCAATCCCGGGGGGAAGTCCGGATTGTTACAGTAGATATACTGTAGGTACCGGTACCATAGTGAGTCTCACCTGTGTAGGTTCTGCTTTTGTTGCACGTTAGTCCCAGAATCTCGAGGAATGGGTCACTGTGGGAAGTATTACAGGTATTTCTTTCCTCGCTACTCGAGAAAGCCAGAGAACCGACTCAGCTCCGTGTCTGTGTCTCAGCTCCGCGTCTGCGTCTCAGCTCCGTGTCTGCGTCTCAGCTCCGCGTCTGCATCTCAGCCCCGCGTCTGCGTCTCAGTCCCGCGTCTGCGTCTCAGCCCCGCGTCTGCGTCTCAGCCCCGCGTCTGCTTCTCAGCCCCACGTCTGTGTCTCAGCCCAGTGTCTGCGTCTCAGCCCAATGTCTGCGTCTCAGCCCCGCGTCTGTGTCTCAGCCCAGCGTCTGCGTCTCAGCCCCGCGTCTGCGTCTCAGCCCAGTGTCTGCGTCTCAGCCCAGTGTCTGCGTCTCAGCCCAGTGTCTGCGTCTCAGCCCCGCGTCTGCGTCTCAGCCCCGCGTCTGCGTCTCAGCCCAGCGTCTGCGTCTCAGCCCAATGTCTGCGTCTCAGCCCCGCGTCTGTGTCTCAGCCCCGCGTCTGCGTCTCAGCCCCGCGTCTGCGTCTCAGCCCAATGTCTGCGTCTCAGCCCAGCGTCTGCGTCTCAGCCCAGCGTCTGCGTCTCAGCCCCGCGTCTGCGTCTCAGCTCAGTGTCTGCGTCTCAGCCCCGCGTCTGCGTCTCAGCCCCGCGTCTGCGTCTCAGCTCAGTGTCTGCGTCTCAGCCCAATGTCTGCGTCTCAGCCCAGCGTCTGTGTCTCAGCCCCGCATCTGCGTCTCAGCCCCGCGTCTGTGTCTCAGCCCCGCGTCTGCGTCTCAGCCCAATGTCTGCGTCTCAGCCCAGCGTCTGCGTCTCAGCCCAATGTCTGCGTCTCAGCCCAATGTCTGCGTCTCAGCCCCGCGTCTGCGTCTCAGCCCAATGTCTGCGTCTCAGCCCAATGTCTGCGTCTCAGCCCAATGTCTGCGTCTCAGCCCCGCGTCTGCGTCTCAGCCCAATGTCTGCGTCTCAGCCCCGCGTCTGCGTCTCAGCCCAGCGTCTGCGTCTCAGCCCAATGTCTGCGTCTCAGCCCAGTGTCTGCGTCTCAGCCCCGCGTCTGCGTCTCAGCCCAGCGTCTGCGTCTCAGCCCAGTGTCTGCGTCTCAGCCCCGCGTCTGCGTCTCAGCCCAGTGTCTGCGTCTCAGCCCCGCGTCTGCGTCTCAGCCCCGCGTCTGCGTCTCAGCCCAGTGTCTGCGTCTCAGCCCCGCGTCTGCGTCTCAGCCCAGCGTCTGCGTCTCAGCCCAGCGTCTGCGTCTCAGCCCAGCGTCTGCGTCTCAGCCCAGTGTCTGCGTCTCAGCCCAATGTCTGCGTCTCAGCCCAGCGTCTGCGTCTCAGCCCCGCGTCTGCGTCTCAGCCACGTGTCTGCGTCTCAGCCCAGTGTCTGCGTCTCAGCCCCGCGTCTGCGTCTCAGCCCCGCGTCTGCGTCTCAGCCCAGTGTCTGCGTCTCAGCCCCGCGTCTGCGTCTCAGCTCAGTGTCTGCGTCTCAGCCCCGCGTCTGCGTCTCAGCCCCGCGTCTGCGTCTCAGCTCAGTGTCTGCGTCTCAGCCCAGCGTCTGCGTCTCAGCCCAGTGTCTGCGTCTCAGCCCAATGTCTGCGTCTCAGCCCCGCGTCTGTGTCTCAGCCCCGCGTCTGCGTCTCAGCCCCGCGTCTGCGTCTCAGCCCCGCGTGTGCGTCTCAGCCCCGCGTCTGCGTCTCAGCCCCGCGTCTGCGTCTCAGCCCCGCGTGTGCGTCTCAGCCCAGTGTCTGCGTCTCAGCCCAGCGTCTGCGTCTCAGCCCCGCGTCTGCGTCTCAGCCCCGCGTCTGCGTCTCAGCCCCGCGTCTGCGTCTCAGCCCCGCGTGTGCGTCTCAGCCCAGCGTCTGTGTCTCAGCCCCGCGTCTGCGTCTCAGCCCCGCGTGTGCGTCTCAGCCCCGCGTGTGCGTCTCAGCCCAGCGTCTGCGTCTCAGCCCCGCGTCTGCGTCTCAGCCCCGCGTCTGCGTCTCAGCCCAGCGTCTGCGTCTCAGCCCCGCGTGTGCGTCTCAGCCCAGCGTCTGTGTCTCAGCCCCGCGTCTGCGTCTCAGCCCAGTGTCTGCGTCTCAGCCCAGCGTCTGCGTCTCAGCCCCGCGTGTGCGTCTCAGCCCAGCGTCTGTGTCTCAGCCCCGCGTCTGCGTCTCAGCCCCGCGTCTGCGTCTCAGCCCAGTGTCTGCGTCTCAGCTCCGCGTCTGCGTCTCAGCCCAGCGTCTGCGTCTCAGCCCTGCGTCTGCGTCTCAGCCCCGCGTCTGCGTCTCAGCCCCGCGTCTGCGTCTCAGCCCAGTGTCTGCGTCTCAGCCCCGCGTCTGCGTCTCAGCCCAGTGTCTGCGTCTCAGCCCCGCGTCTGCGTCTCAGCCCCGCGTCTGCGTCTCAGCCCCGCGTCTGCGTCTCAGCCCAGCGTCTGCGTCTCAGCCCCGCGTGTGCGTCTCAGCCCAGCGTCTGTGTCTCAGCCCAGTGTCTGCGTCTCAGCCCAGCGTCTGCGTCTCAGCCCCGCGTGTGCGTCTCAGCCCAGCGTCTGTGTCTCAGCCCCGCGTCTGCGTCTCAGCCCCGCGTCTGCGTCTCAGCCCAGTGTCTGCGTCTCAGCCCAGCGTCTGCGTCTCAGCCCCGCGTCTGCGTCTCAGCCCAGTGTCTGCGTCTCAGCCCAGTGTCTGCGTCTCAGCCCCGCGTCTGCGTCTCAGCCCCGCGTCTGCGTCTCAGCTCAGTGTCTGCGTCTCAGCCCAGCGTCTGCGTCTCAGCCCAGCGTCTGCGTCTCAGCCCCGCGTCTGCGTCTCAGCCCAGCGTCTGCGTCTCAGCCCCGCGTCTGCGTCTCAGCTCAGTGTCTGCGTCTCAGCCCAGCGTCTGCGTCTCAGCCCCGCGTCTGCGTCTCAGCCCCGCGTCTGCGTCTCAGCCCAGCGTCTGCGTCTCAGCCCCGCGTGTGCGTCTCAGCCCAGCGTCTGTGTCTCAGCCCCGCGTCTGCGTCTCAGCCCAGTGTCTGCGTCTCAGCCCAGCGTCTGCGTCTCAGCCCCGCGTCTGCGTCTCAGCCCAGTGTCTGCGTCTCAGCCCAGCGTCTGTGTCTCAGCCCCGCGTCTGCGTCTCAGCCCAGTGTCTGCGTCTCAGCCCCGCGTCGGCGTCTCAGCCCCGCGTCTGCGTCTCAGCCCCGCGTCTGCGTCTCAGCCCAGTGTCTGCGTCTCAGCCCAGCGTCTGCATCTCAGCCCCGCGTCTACGTCTCAGCCCCGCGTCTGCGTCTCAGCCCAGTGTCTGCGTCTCAGCCCAGCGTCTGCGTCTCAGCCCAGTGTCTGCGTCTCAGCCCCGCGTCTGCGTCTCAGCTCAGTGTCTGCGTCTCAGCCCAGCGTCTGCGTCTCAGCCCAGCGTCTGCGTCTCAGCCCCACGTCTGCGTCTCAGCCCCGCGTGTGCGTCTCAGCCCAGCGTCTGCGTCTCAGCCCAGCGTCTGCGTCTCAGCCCCGCGTGTGCGTCTCAGCCCAGCGTCTGTGTCTCAGCCCAGTGTCTGCGTCTCAGCCCCGCGTCTGCATCTCAGCCCCGCGTCTGCGTCTCAGCCCCGCGTCTGCGTCTCAGCCCAGTGTCTGCGTCTCAGCCCAGTGTCTGCGTCTCAGCCCCGCGTCTGCGTCTCAGCCCAGTGTCTGCGTCTCAGCCCCGCGTCTGCGTCTCAGCCCCGCGTCTGTGTCTCAGCCCCGTGTCTGCGTCTCAGCCCCGCGTCTGCGTCTCAGCCCAGTGTCTGCGTCTCAGCCCAGTGTCTGCGTCTCAGCCCCGCGTCTGCGTCTCAGCCCCGCGTCTGTGTCTCAGCCCCGTGTCTGCGTCTCAGCCCCGCGTCTGCGTCTCAGCCCAGCGTCTGTGTCTCAGCCCCGCGTCTGCGTCTCAGCCCCGCGTCTGCGTCTCAGCACCGTGTCTGCGTCTCAGCCCCGCGTCTGCGTCTCAGCCCCGCGTCTGCGTCTCAGCCCAATGTCTGCGTCTCAGCCCAATGTCTGCGTCTCAGCCCAATGTCTGCGTCTCAGCCCAGCGTCTGCGTCTCAGCCCAATGTCTGCGTCTCAGCCCAATGTCTGCGTCTCAGCCCCGCGTCTGCGTCTCAGCCCCGCGTGTGCGTCTCAGCCCAGCGTCTGTGTCTCAGCCCCGCGTCTGCGTCTCAGCCCCGCGTCTGCGTCTCAGCCCCGCGTCTGCGTCTCAGCCCAGTGTCTGCGTCTCAGCCCAGTGTCTGCGTCTCAGCCCCGCGTCTGCGTCTCAGCCCCGCGTCTGCGTCTCAGCCCAGTGTCTGCGTCTAAGCCCAGTGTCTGCGTCTCAGCCCCGCGTCTGCGTCTCAGCCCCGCGTCTGCGTCTCAGCCCAGTGTCTGTGTCTCAGCCCCGCGTCTGCGTCTCAGCCCAGTGTCTGCGTCTCAGCCCAGCGTCTGCGTCTCAGCCCAGCGTCTGTGTCTCAGCCCCGTGTCTGCGTCTCAGCCCCGCGTCTGCGTCTCAGCCCAGCGTCTGTGTCTCAGCCCCGCGTCTGCGTCTCAGCCCCGCGTCTGCGTCTCAGCCCCGTGTCTGCGTCTCAGCCCCGCGTCTGCGTCTCAGCCCCGCGTCTGCGTCTCAGCCCAATGTCTGCGTCTCAGCCCAATGTCTGCGTCTCAGCCCAATGTCTGCGTCTCAGCCCAATGTCTGCGTCTCAGCCCCGCGTCTGCGTCTCAGCCCAATGTCTGCGTCTCAGCCCAATGTCTGCGTCTCAGCCCCGCGTCTGCGTCTCAGCCCCGCGTCTGTGTCTCAGCCCCGTGTCTGCGTCTCAGCCCCGCGTCTGCGTCTCAGCCCAGCGTCTGCGTCTCAGCCCCACGTCTGCGTCTCAGCCCCGCGTGTGCGTCTCAGCCCAGCGTCTGCGTCTCAGCCCCGCGTGTGCGTCTCAGCCCAGCGTCTGTGTCTCAGCCCCGCGTCTGCGTCTCAGCCCAGTGTCTGCGTCTCAGCCCAGTGTCTGCGTCTCAGCCCCGCGTCTGCGTCTCAGCCCCGCGTCTGCGTCTCAGCCCAGCGTCTGTGTCTCAGCCCCGTGTCTGCGTCTCAGCCCCGCGTCTGCGTCTCAGCCCAGCGTCTGCGTCTCAGCCCCACGTCTGCGTCTCAGCCCCGCGTGTGCGTCTCAGCCCAGCGTCTGCATCTCAGCCCCGCGTGTGCGTCTCAGCCCAGCGTCTGTGTCTCAGCCCCGCGTCTGCGTCTCAGCCCAGTGTCTGCGTCTCAGCCCAGTGTCTGCGTCTCAGCCCCGCGTCTGCGTCTCAGCCCCGCGTCTGTGTCTCAGCCCAATGTCTGCGTCTCAGCCCAATGTCTGCGTCTCAGCCCAGCGTCTGCGTCTCAGCCCAGCGTCTGCGTCTCAGCCCCGCGTCTGCGTCTCAGCCCAGTGTCTGCGTCTCAGCCCCGCGTCTGTGTCTCAGCCCCGCGTCTGCGTCTCAGCCCAGTGTCTGCGTCTCAGCCCCGCGTCTGCGTCTCAGCCCCGCGTCTGCGTCTCAGCCCCGCGTGTGCGTCTCAGCCCAGCGTCTGCGTCTCAGCCCCACGTCTGCGTCTCAGCCCCGCGTGTGCGTCTCAGCCCAGCGTCTGCGTCTCAGCCCCACGTCTGCGTCTCAGCCCCGCGTGTGCGTCTCAGCCCAGCGTCTGCGTCTCAGCCCCACGTCTGCGTCTCAGCCCCGCGTGTGCGTCTCAGCCCAGCGTCTGCGTCTCAGCCCAGCGTCTGCGTCTCAGCCCCGCGTCTGCGTCTCAGCCCAGCGTCTGCGTCTCAGCCCAGCGTCTGCGTCTCAGCTCCGCGTCTGCGTCTCAGCCCAGCGTCTGCGTCTCAGCCCCGCGTCTGCGTCTCAGCCCCGCGTCTGCGTCTCAGCCCAGTGTCTGCGTCTCAGCCCAGTGTCTGCGTGTCAGCCCCGCGTCTGCGTCTCAGCCCCGCGTCTGCGTCTCAGCCCAATGTCTGCGTCTCAGCCCCGCGTCTGCGTCTCAGCCCAGTGTCTGCGTCTCAGCCCCGCGTCTGCGTCTCAGCCCCGCGTCTGCGTCTCAGCCCAGAGTCTGCGTCTCAGCCCCGCGTCTGCGTCTCAGCCCAGTGTCTGCGTCTCAGCCCCGCGTCTGCGTCTCGCCCAGTGTCTGCGTCTCAGCCCCACATCTGCGTCTCAGCCGTGTCTGCGTCTCAGCCGTGTCTGCGTCTCAGCCCCGCGTCTGCGTCTCAGCCCCGCGTCTGCGTCTCAGCCCAGTGTCTGCGTCTCAGCCCCGCGTCTGCGTCTCAGCCCCGCGTCTGCGTCTCAGCCCAGTGTCTGCGTCTCAGCCCCGCGTCTGTGTCTCAGCCCCGCGTCTGCGTCTCAGCCCAATGTCTGCGTCTCAGCCCCGCGTGTGCGTCTCAGCCCCGCGTCTGCGTCTCAGCCCAATGTCTGCGTCTCAGCCCAGCGTCTGCGTCTCAGCCCAGTGTCTGCGTCTCAGCCCCGCGTCTGCGTCTCAGCCCCGCGTCTGCGTCTCAGCTCAATGTCTGCGTCTCAGCCCAGCGTCTGCGTCTCAGCCCCGCGTCTGCGTCTCAGCCCCGCGTCTGCGTCTCAGCCCCGCGTCTGCGTCTCAGCCCAATGTCTGCGTCTCAGCCCCGCGTCTGCGTCTCAGCCCCGCGTCTGCGTCTCAGCCCAATGTCTGCGTCTCAGCCCAATGTCTGCGTCTCAGCCCAGTGTCTGCGTCTCAGCCCCGCGTCTGCGTCTCAGCCCCGCGTCTGCGTCTCAGCCCCGCGTCTGCGTCTCAGCCCCGCGTCTGCGTCTCAGCCCCGCGTCTGCGTCTCAGCCCAGTGTCTGCGTCTCAGCCCCGCGTCTGCGTCTCAGCCCCGCGTCTGCGTCTCAGCCCCGCGTCTGCGTCTCAGCCCCGCGTCTGCGTCTCAGCCCAATGTCTGCGTCTCAGCCCAATGTCTGCGTCTCAGCCCCGCGTCTGCGTCTCAGCCCAGTGTCTGCGTCTCAGCCCAGTGTCTGCGTCTCAGCCCCGCGTCTGCGTCTCAGCCCCGCGTCTGCGTCTCAGCCCAATGTCTGCGTCTCAGCCCAGCGTCTGCGTCTCAGCCCCGCGTCTGCGTCTCAGCCCAGTGTCTGCGTCTCAGCCCCGCGTCTGCGTCTCAGCCCCGCGTCGGCGTCTCAGCCCCGCGTCTGCGTCTCAGCCCAATGTCTGCGTCTCAGCCCCGCGTCTGCGTCTCAGCCCCGCGTCTGCGTCTCAGCCCAATGTCTGCGTCTCAGCCCAGTGTCTGCGTCTCAGCCCCGCGTCTGCGTCTCAGCCCAGTGTCTGCGTCTCAGCCCCACGTCTGCGTCTCAGCCCAGTGTCTGCGTCTCAGCCCAGCGTCTGCGTCTCAGCCCAGCGTCTGCGTCTCAGCCCAGTGTCTGCGTCTCAGCCCCGCGTCTGCGTCTCAGCCCCGCGTCTGCGTCTCAGCCCAGTGTCTGTGTCTCAGCCCCGCGTCTGCGTCTCAGCCCCGCGTCTGCGTCTCAGCCCAGTGTCTGCGTCTCAGCCCCGCGTCTGCGTCTCAGCCCCGCGTCTGCGTCTCAGCCCCGCGTCTGCGTCTCAGCCCAGTGTCTGCGTCTCAGCCCCGCGTCTGCGTCTCAGCCCCGCGTCTGCGTCTCAGCCCAGTGTCTGCGTCTCAGCCCCGCGTCTGCGTCTCAGCCCAGTGTCTGCGTCTCAGCCCCGCGTCTGCGTCTCAGCCCCGCGTCTGCGTCTCAGCCCCGCGTGTGCGTCTCAGCCCAGCGTCTGCGTCTCAGCCCCACGTCTGCGTCTCAGCCCCGCGTCTGCGTCTCAGCCCCGCGTCTGCGTCTCAGCCCCACGTCTGCGTCTCAGCCCCGCGTCTGCGTCTCAGCCCCGCGTGTGCGTCTCAGCCCAGCGTCTGCGTCTCAGCCCCACGTCTGCGTCTCAGCCCCGCGTCTGCGTCTCAGCCCCGCGTCTGCGTCTCAGCCCCGCGTCTGCGTCTCAGCCCCGCGTCTGCGTCCCAGCCCCGCGTCTGCGTCTCAGCCCAGTGTCTGCGTCTCAGCCCCGCGTGTGCGTCTCAGCCCAGCGTCTGCGTCTCAGCCCCACGTCTGCGTCTCAGCCCAGTGTCTGCGTCTCAGCCCCGCGTCTGCGTCTCAGCCCCGCGTCTGCGTCTCAGCCCCGCGTCTGCGTCTCAGCCCAATGTCTGCGTCTCAGCCCCGCGTCTGCGTCTCAGCCCAATGTCTGCGTCTCAGCCCCGCGTCTGCGTCTCAGCCCAATGTCTGCGTCTCAGCCCAGTGTCTGCGTCTCAGCCCCGCGTCTGCGTCTCAGCCCCACGTCTGCGTCTCAGCCCAGTGCCTGCGTCTCAGCCCCGCGTCTGCGTCTCAGCCCCGCGTGTGCGTCTCAGCCCAGTGTCTGCGTCTCAGCCCAGCGTCTGCGTCTCAGCCCAGCGTCTGCGTCTCAGTCCCGCGTCTGCATCTCAGCCCCACGTCTGCGTCTCAGCCCCGCGTCTGCGTCTCAGCCCAGTGTCTGCGTCTCAGCCCCGCGTCTGCTTCTCAGCCCCGCGTCTGCGTCTCAGCCCCGCGTCTGCGTCTCAGCCCAGTGTCTGCGTCTCAGCCCCGCGTCTGCGTGTCTGCTCTGCGTCTGCGTCTCAGCCCCGCGTCTGCGTCTCAGCCCAATGTCTGCGTCTCAGCCCAGTGTCTGCGTCTCAGCCCCGCGTCTGCGTCTCAGCCCAATGTCTGCGTCTCAGCCCCGCGTCTGCGTCTCAGCCCCGCGTCTGCGTCTCAGCCCAATGTCTGCGTCTCAGCCCAGTGTCTGCGTCTCAGCTCCGCGTCTGCGTCTCAGCCCCGCGTCTGTGTCTCAGCCCCGCGTCTGCGTCTCAGCCCAGTGTCTGCGTCTCAGCCCAATGTCTGCGTCTCAGCCCCGCGTCTGCGTCTCAGCCCAGTGTCTGCGTCTCAGCCCAATGTCTGCGTCTCAGCCCAGCGTCTGCGTCTCAGCCCAATGTCTGCGTCTCAGCCCCGCGTCTGCGTCTCAGCCCCGCGTCTGCGTCTCAGCCCAGTGTCTGCGTCTCAGCCCAATGTCTGCGTCTCAGCCTAGCGTCTGCGTCTCAGCCCAATGTCTGCGTCTCAGCCCCGCGTCTGCGTCTCAGCCCCGCGTCTGCGTCTCAGCCCAATGTCTGCGTCTCAGCCCCGCGTCTGCGTCTCAGCCCCACGTCTGCGTCTCAGCCCAGTGTCTGCGTCTCAGCCCCGCGTGTGCGTCTCAGCCCCGCGTCTGCGTCTCAGCCCAGTGTCTGCGTCTCAGCCCCGCGTCTGCGTCTCAGCCCCGCGTCTGCGTCTCAGCCCAGTGTCTGCGTCTCAGCCCCGCGTCTGCGTCTCAGCCCCACGTCTGCGTCTCAGCCCCGCGTCTGCGTCTCAGCCCAGTGTCTGCGTCTCAGCCCCGCGTCTGCGTCTCAGCCCAGTGTCTGCGTCTCAGCCCCGCGTCTGCGTCTCAGCCCCGCGTCTGCGTCTCAGCCCAGTGTCTGCGTCTCAGCCCCGCGTCTGCGTCTCAGCCCCACGTCTGCGTCTCAGCCCCGCGTCTGCGTCTCAGCCCAGTGTCTGCGTCTCAGCCCCGCGTCTGCGTCTCAGCCCAGTGTCTGCGTCTCAGCCCCGCGTCTGCGTCTCAGCCCCGCGTGTGCGTCTCAGCCCAGCGTCTGCGTCTCAGCCCCACGTCTGCGTCTCAGCCCCGCGTCTGCGTCTCAGCCCCGCGTCTGCGTCTCAGCCCCGCGTCTGCGTCTCAGCCCCGCGTCTGCGTCTCAGCCCAGTGTCTGCGTCTCAGCCCCACGTCTGCGTCTCAGCCCCGCGTGTGCGTCTCAGCCCAGCGTCTGCGTCTCAGCCCCACGTCTGCGTCTCAGCCCCGCGTCTGCGTCTCAGCCCCGCGTCTGCGTCTCAGCCCCGCGTCTGCGTCTCAGCCCCGCGTCTGCGTCTCAGCCCAATGTCTGCGTCTCAGCCCCGCGTCTGCGTCTCAGCCCCGCGTCTGCGTCTCAGCCCAATGTCTGCGTCTCAGCCCAGTGTCTGCGTCTCAGCCCCACGTCTGCGTCTCAGCCCCGCGTCTGCGTCTCAGCCCCGCGTCTGCGTCTCAGCCCAGCGTCTGCGTCTCAGCCCAGCGTCTGCGTCTCAGCCCAGTGTCTGCGTCTCAGCCCCGCGTCTGCGTCTCAGCCCCGCGTCTGCGTCTCAGCCCCGCGTCTGCGTCTCAGCCCAGTGTCTGCGTCTCAGCCCAGTGTCTGCGTCTCAGCCCCGCGTCTGCGTCTCAGCCCAGTGTCTGCGTCTCAGCCCAGCGTCTGCGTCTCAGCCCAGCGTCTGTGTCTCAGCCCTGCGTCTGCGTCTCAGCCCAGTGTCTGCGTCTCAGCTCCGCGTCTGCGTCTCAGCCCAATGTCTGCGTCTCAGCCCCGCGTCTGCGTCTCAGCCCAGCGTCTGCGTCTCAGCCCAGCGTCTGCGTCTCAGCCCAATGTCTGCGTCTCAGCCCCGCGTCTGCGTCTCAGCCCAGCGTCTGCGTCTCAGCCCAATGTCTGCGTCTCAGCCCCGCGTCTGCGTCTCAGCCCAGCGTCTGCGTCTCAGCCCAGCGTCTGCGTCTCAGCTCCGCGTCTGCGTCTCAGCCCCGCGTCTGCGTCTCAGCCCCGCGTCTGCGTCTCAGCCCCGCGTCTGCGTCTCAGCCCCGCGTCTGCGTCTCAGCCCAGTGTCTGCGTCTCAGCCCCGCGTCTGCGTCTCAGCCCCGCGTCTGCGTCTCAGCCCCGCGTCTGCGTCTCAGCCCAGTGTCTGCGTCTCAGCCCCGCGTCTGCGTCTCAGCCCCGCGTCTGCGTCTCAGCCCCGCGTCTGCGTCTCAGCCCAGTGTCTGCGTCTCAGCCCCGCGTCTGCGTCTCAGCCCCGCGTCTGCGTCTCAGCCCCGCGTCTGCGTCTCAGCCCAGTGTCTGCGTCTCAGCCCCGCGTCTGCGTCTCAGCCCCGCGTCTGCGTCTCAGCCCCGCGTCTGCGTCTCAGCCCAGTGTCTGCGTCTCAGCCCCGCGTCTGCGTCTCAGCCCAGTGTCTGCGCCTCAGCCCCGCGTCTGCGTCTCAGCCCAGTGTCTGCGTCTCAGCCCCGCGTCTGCGTCTCAGCCCCGCGTCTGCGTCTCAGCCCAGTGTCTGCGTCTCAGCCCCGCGTCTGCGTCTCAGCCCCGCGTGTGCGTCTCAGCCCAGCGTCTGCGTCTCAGCCCCACGTCTGCGTCTCAGCCCCGCGTCTGCGTCTCAGCCCCGCGTCTGCGTCTCAGCCCCGCGTCTGCGTCTCAGCCCCGCGTCTGCGTCTCAGCCCAGTGTCTGCGTCTCAGCCCCGCGTCTGCGTCTCAGCCCAGCGTCTGCGTCTCAGCCCAGCGTCTGCGTCTCAGCCCCGCGTCTGCGTCTCAGCCCAGCGTCTGCGTCTCAGCCCCGCGTGTGCGTCTCAGCCCAGCGTCTGCGTCTCAGCCCAGTGTCTGCGTCTCAGCCCCGCGTCTGCGTCTCAGCCCCGCGTCTGCGTCTCAGCCCCGCGTCTGCGTCTCAGCCCAGTGTCTGCGTCTCAGCCCAGTGTCTGCGTCTCAGCCCAATGTCTGCGTCTCAGCCCCGCGTCTGCGTCTCAGCCCCGCGTCTGCGTCTCAGCCCAGTGTCTGCGTCTCAGCCCCGCGTCTGCGTCTCAGCCCAGTGTCTGCGTCTCAGCCCCGCGTCTGCGTCTCAGCCCCGCGTCTGCGTCTCAGCCCCGCGTGTGCATCTCAGCCCAGCGTCTGCGTCTCAGCCCCACGTCTGCGTCTCAGCCCCGCGTCTGCGTCTCAGCCCAGCGTCTGCGTCTCAGCCCAGCGTCTGCGTCTCAGCCCCGCGTCTGCGTCTCAGCCCCGCGTCTGCGTCTCAGCCCAGTGTCTGCGTCTCAGCCCCGCGTCTGCGTCTCAGCCCAGTGTCTGCGTCTCAGCCCAGCGTCTGCGTCTCAGCCCAGCGTCTGCGTCTCAGCCCCGCGTCTGCGTCTCAGCCCAGCGTCTGCGTCTCAGCCCAGTGTCTACGTCTCAGCCCCGCGTCTGCGTCTCAGCCCCGCGTCTGCGTCTCAGCCCCGCGTCTGCGTCTCAGCCCAGTGTCTGCGTCTCAGCCCCGCGTCTGCGTCTCAGCCCCGCGTCTGCGTCTCAGCCCAGCGTCTGCGTCTCAGCCCCGCGTCTGCGTCTCAGCCCAGCGTCTGCGTCTCAGCCCAGCGTCTGCGTCTCAGCCCCGCGTCTGCGTCTCAGCCCAGTGTCTGCGTCTCAGCCCAGTGTCTGCGTCTCAGCCCCGCGTCTGCGTCTCAGCCCAGCGTCTGCGTCTCAGCCCAGCGTCTGCGTCTCAGCCCCGCGTCTGCGTCTCAGCCCCGCGTCTGCGTCTCAGCCCCGCGTCTGCGTCTCAGCCCCGCGTCTGCGTCTCAGCCCAGCGTCTGCGTCTCAGCCCAGCGTCTGCGTCTCAGCCCAGCGTCTGCGTCTCAGCCCAGTGTCTACGTCTCAGCCCAGCGTCTGCGTCTCAGCCCAGCGTCTGCGTCTCAGCCCCGCGTCTGCGTCTCAGCCCAGCGTCTGCGTCTCAGACCAGTGTCTACGTCTCAGCCCAGCGTCTGCGTCTCAGCCCCGCGTCTGCGTCTCAGCCCCGCGTCTGCGTCTCAGCCCAGCGTCTGCGTCTCAGCCCAGCGTCTGCGTCTCAGCCCCGCGTCTGCGTCTCAGCCCCGCGTCTGCGTCTCAGCTCAGTGTCTGCGTCTCAGCCCAGTGTCTGCGTCTCAGCCCAGTGTCTGCGTCTCAGCCCCGCGTCTGCGTCTCAGCCCCGCGTCTGCGTCTCAGCCCCGCGTCTGCGTCTCAGCCCAGCGTCTGCGTCTCAGCCCCGCGTCTGCGTCTCAGCCCAGCGTCTGCGTCTCAGCCCCACGTCTGCGTCTCAGCCCAGCGTCTGCGTCTCAGCCCAGCGTCTGCGTCTCAGCCCAGTGTCTACGTCTCAGCCCAGTGTCTGCGTCTCAGCCCCGCGTCTGCGTCTCAGCCCAGCGTCTGCGTCTCAGCCCAATGTCTGCGTCTCAGCCCAATGTCTGCGTCTCAGCCCCGCGTCTGCGTCTCAGCCCAATGTCTGCGTCTCAGCCCAATGTCTGCGTCTCAGCCCAGCGTCTGCGTCTCAGCCCAATGTCTGCGTCTCAGCCCAATGTCTGCGTCTCAGCCCAGCGTCTGCGTCTCAGCCCAATGTCTGCGTCTCAGCCCAATGTCTGCGTCTCAGCCCAGCGTCTGCGTCTCAGCCCAATGTCTGCGTCTCAGCCCAATGTCTGCGTCTCAGCCCCGCGTCTGCGTCTCAGCCCAGTGTCTGCGTCTCAGCCCTGCATCTGCGTCTCAGCCCAATGTCTGCGTCTCAGCCCCGCGTCTGCGTCTCAGCCCAATGTCTGCGTCTCAGCCCCGCGTCTGCGTCTCAGCCCAATGTCTGCGTCTCAGCCCCGCGTCTGCGTCTCAGCCCAATGTCTGCGTCTCAGCCCCGCGTCTGCGTCTCAGCCCAATGTCTGCGTCTCAGCCCCGCGTCTACGTCTCAGCCCCGCATCTGCGTCTCAGCCACGTGTCTGCGTCTCAGCCCAATGTCTGCATGTCAGCCCCGTGTCTGCGTGTCTGCTCCGCGTCTGCGTCTCAGCTCTGCGTCTCAGCCACGTGTCTGCATGTCAGCCCCGTGTCTGCGTGTCTGCTCCGCGTCTGCGTCTCAGCTCTTCGTCTCAGCCACGTGTCTGCATGTCAGCCCCGTGTCTGCTCCGTGTCTGCGTCTCAGCCCTGCATCTGCGTCTCAGCCCTGCGTCTGCATCTCAGCCCTGCGTCTGCGTGTCAGCCCTGCGCCTGCATGTCAGCCACGTGTCTGCGAGCCAGTTGGAGAGTTGGCTGGCATTGTAGTGAGATTATTCTTGGTTGTGCTAATCCCCGTATACTGGATGCGAGAGATACGATCTGTGGTTAAACCTCATCCTTTTCCCAGCCCAGAAAAACTCTTTCATTCTCCTCTGAAGGTCTCAGATTTCTTTATTTACATGGGGACAGGGTACAGTCTGACACAGGGACAGGAATTGTTGTGGGACATTCGTTTTAATTAACTGGACTCGGCCAATCCAAGAGATTGTGTGTGTCCCCCACCCCCAGACCCCCCCCCCCCCCGTTGTCCCTTTGTATTGTTTGTATACGTTTTGGAGTTTGCCTGGTATAGAGTTTGATTGTTGCCTGACTTACGGCTCTGGGAGCCCTCTGTGAGTGTTTTGCTTTGGGATCTGATTATATCAGTGATTATTTTCCTTTCCCTGTTACATGAGGTAGAATGTCCTGTAAGAGGCTTCCCTAACGGATCGTTTCCATGTTCAGTATTGTCTTTTATATCATTTCCCAGGTGTTTCGCAGTATTGTTTTGAAGTCACGTCGGTTATGGAGAGAAGACGGAATTGTCCAGTTCTGCGACGTTTCATCGTCAGCTCTATCCATATTGTGTAGAAAAAGGTCGCTGCACACAGGTAAAGGGCGCCAGGGTCAGAGAGCATAGTACAATGATTTATATAAAAACATGACTAAAAAGGGGGTACAGGGGACCCTCCTACCAGTTCCCTACCAACAGGGACTTTATCAAGGAGCCTGTGCTGAGTACCTGTGTGTTGGTACCTCTCCCTACCCTACTGGATCTTCCTACGAGAGGCCGCCACGCCTCATCGGATGGGCGAGGATTATCGATCATTAATGAGGATATTGTGAGTACTTTACCCTGCTGAAGTTACGCTATAGACACTCCCAATGAGGTCCGACCTAAGGGGTCTAGATTTGTGTCCACTCACCTTGGCCTTCAGAGAATATTTGTCTTATATATTCAGGATAATTCAGGACTTCTTACTCCCCTGGGAATACATTTGTGAACGCTCTCACCCACTTCTCTACGGGGGACTCTGCTTGTCTAACGCTAGTTATTTTGGAATATTTGCTTCACTGTCATCTGGTTACTAGAGCACCCTGATCCATACCCAACCCCACCCCCACCCCACCCCCTCTACCCCCAACCCACCCCCTACCCCCCCCCCCCTTTGTACCTATTCATATTGGGGCGTGACCTGAGAAGTTATGTTTTCTCTCCTGCTGTCATTATTTGGAGTAGGGAGGTGGATATTAGAATATAAATACCTTCTTTAGCCTATTGAACGCAGCTTAGAGTAAAAGGATTTACCCTGTGTAATGGGCTGAGAGACGCCTCGGGTCTCACAGGTTCCCAGTCCTGTTTATGAATGGGCGGATTGGGTGTTATTTCTGTTTGGATTCACTCCTGTCTACGTAGGGATTATCAGGGGTGTTGAAATCGCCCCCCAAGATGATTGAGGAATCCACACACTGGATGAGCCGCTGGTACATGGAGACAAAAACATTGAATCCACATTTACAGTTTCACAGCCATGTTATTGTGTTATTTTGTGTTACTTTGTGTTACTTTGTGTAACAAACTGTTATATGTTATTATTTTAAATTAAAAAACAAAAACAACTCAACTACAACATCCAGCAACAGACACATCAGTATACAGGCGTACCCCGGTTTGAGGACACTCACGAGTAAGGACATATCGCCCAATAGGCAAACAGCAGCTCACGCATGCGCCTGTCAGCACGTCCTGAACAGCAATACCGGCTCCCTACCTGTGCTGAAGCTGTGCGCAAGCGGGGAGACTATAGAGCCTGTTACACATGCGTTATTTCCATCAGTTATGCACGTATATGACGATTGCAGTACAGTACATGCATCGATATGTGGGAAAAAGGCAGTGCTTCACTTTAAGTACATTTTCGCTTTACATACATGCTCCGGTCCCATTGCGTACGTTAATGCGGGGTATGCCTGTACTGATTCAGGTATTACTAATTAATTGGGGGTATTATATATAGATGTATATCAGTATACTGATTGAGGTATTAATAATTAATTGGGGATTTTAAATATATATATATCAGTATACTGATTTAGGAATTACTAATTAATTGGGTATCTTATATATAGGTGTATATTTATAGAAAGTATTCCAGCGATGTGTTTCATTCTAGGCGAGACGCCAACACCCGCTCCCCGCGTCAGGAACGCGCTGCGTCCCTGTATCCCAGGATCAGCAGCAATCTCTCCCGCTGCAGGAACGCGCTGCGTCCGCGTATCCCAGGATCAGCAGCAATCTCTCCCGCTGCAGGAACGCGCTGCGTCCCCGTATCCCGGGATCAGCAGCAATCTCTCCCGCTGCAGGAACGCGCTGCGTCCGCGTATCCCAGGATCAGCAGCAATCTCTCCCGCTGCAGGAACGCGCTGCGTCCCCGTATCCCAGGATCAGCAGCAATCTCTCCCGCTGCAGGAACGCGCTGCGTCCCCGTATCCCAGGATCAGCAGCAATCTCTCCCGCTGCAGGAACGCGCTGCGTCCCCGTATCCCAGGATCAGCAGCAATCTCTCCCGCTGCAGGAACGCGCTGCGTCCCCGTATCCCAGGATCAGCAGCAATCTCTCCCGCTGCAGGAACGCGCTGCGTCCCCGTATCCCAGGATCAGCAGCAATCTCTCCCGCTGCAGGAACGCGCTGCGTCCGTGTATCCCAGGATCAGCAGCAATCTCTCCCGCTGCAGGAACGCGCTGCGTCCGCGTATCCCAGGATCAGCAGCAATCTCTCCCGCTGCAGGAACGCGCTGCGTCCCCGTATCCCAGGATCAGCAGCAATCTCTCCCGCTGCAGGAACGCGCTGCGTCCCCGTATCCCAGGATCAGCAGCAATCTCTCCCGCTGCAGGAACGCGCTGCGTCCCCGTATCCCAGGATCAGCAGCAATCTCTCCCGCTGCAGGAACGCGCTGCGTCCCCGTATCCCAGGATCAGAAGCAATCTCTCCCGCTGCAGGAACGCGCTGCGTCCGCGTATCCCAGGATCAGCAGCAATCTCTCCCGCTGCAGGAACGCGCTGCGTCCCCGTATCCCAGGATCAGCAGTAATCTCTCCCGCTGCAGGAACGCGCTGCGTCCCCGTATCCCAGGATCAGCAGCAATCTCTCCCGCTGCAGGAACGCGCTGCGTCCGCGTATCCCAGGATCAGCAGCAATCTCTCCCGCTGCAGGAACGCGCTGCGTCCCCGTATCCCAGGATCAGCAGCAATCTCTCCCGCTGCAGGAACGCGCTGCGTCCCCGTATCCCAGGATCAGCAGCAATCTCTCCCGCTGCAGGAACGCGCTGCGTCCCCGTATCCCGGGATCAGCAGCAATCTCTCCCGCTGCAGGAACGCGCTGCGTCCGCGTATCCCAGGATCAGCAGCAAACTCTCCCGCTGCAGGAACGCGCTGCGTCCCCGTATCCCGGGATCAGCAGCAATCTCTCCCGCTGCAGGAACGCGCTGCGTCCGCGTATCCCAGGATCAGCAGCAATCTCTCCCGCTGCAGGAACGCGCTGCGTCCCCGTATCCCAGGATCAGCAGCAATCTCTCCCGCTGCAGGAACGCGCTGCGTCCCCGTATCCCAGGATCAGCAGCAATCTCTCCCGCTGCAGGAACGCGCTGCGTCCGCGTATCCCAGGATCAGCAGCAATCTCTCCCGCTGCAGGAACGCGCTGCGTCCCCGTATCCCAGGATCAGCAGCAATCTCTCCCGCTGCAGGAACGCGCTGCGTCCCCGTATCCCAGGAACAGCAGCAATCTCTCCCGCTGCAGGAACGCGCTGCGTCCCCGTATCCCAGGATCAGCAGCAATCTCTCCCGCTGCAGGAACGCGCTGCGTCCGCGTATCCCGGGATCAGCAGCAATCTCTCCCGCTGCAGGAACGCGCTGCGTCCCCGTATCCCGGGATCAGCAACAATCTCTCCCGCTGCAGGAACGCGCTGCGTCCGCGTATCCCAGGATCAGCAGCAATCTCTCCCGCTGCAGGAACGCGCTGCGTCCCCGTATCCCAGGATCAGCAGCAATCTCTCCCGCTGCAGGAACGCGCTGCGTCCCCGTATCCCGGGATCAGCAGCAATCTCTCCCGCTGCAGGAACGCGCTGCGTCCCCGTATCCCGGGATCAGCAGCAATCTCTCCCGCTGCAGGAACGCGCTGCGTCCCCGTATCCCAGGATCAGCAGCAATCTCTCCCGCTGCAGGAACGCGCTGCGTCCGCGTATCCCAGGATCAGCAGCAATCTCTCCCGCTGCAGGAACGCGCTGCGTCCCCGTATCCCAGGATCAGCAGCAATCTCTCCCGCTGCAGGAACGCGCTGCGTCCCCGTATCCCAGGATCAGCAGCAATCTCTCCCGCTGCAGGAACGCGCTGCGTCCCCGTATCCCGGGATCAGCAGCAATCTCTCCCGCTGCAGGAACGCGCTGCGTCCCCGTATCCCAGGATCAGCAGCAATCTCTCCCGCTGCAGGATCGCGCTGCGTCCCCGTATCCCAGGATCAGCAGCAATCTCTCCCGCTGCAGGAACGCGCTGCGTCCGCGTATCCCAGGATCAGCAGCAATCTCTCCCGCTGCAGGAACGCGCTGCGTCCCCGTATCCCAGGATCAGCAGCAATCTCTCCCGCTGCAGGAACGCGCTGCGTCCCCGTATCCCAGGATCAGCAGCAATCTCTCCCGCTGCAGGAACGCGCTGCGTCCGCGTATCCCAGGATCAGCAGCAATCTCTCCCGCTGCAGGAACGCGCTGCGTCCGCACATCCCAGGATCAGCAGCAATCTCTCCCGCTGCAGGAACGCGCTGCGTCCGCGTATCCCAGGATCAGCAGCAATCTCTCCCGCTGCAGGAACGCGCTGCGTCCCCGTATCCCAGGATCAGCAGCAATCTCTCCCGCTGCAGGAACGTGCTGCGTCCGCGTATCCCGGGATTAGCAGCAATCTCTCCCGCTGCAGGAACGCGCTGCGTCCCCGTATCCCAGGATCAGCAGCAATCTCTCCCGCTGCAGGAACGCGCTGCGTCCGCGTATCCCAGGATCAGCAGCAATCTCTCCCGCTGCAGGAACGCGCTGCGTCCCCGTATCCCAGGATCAGCAGCAATCTCTCCCGCTGCAGGAACGCGCTGCGTCCCCGTATCCCAGGATCAGCAGCAATCTCTCCCGCTGCAGGAACGCGCTGCGTCCCCGTATCCCAGGATCAGCAGCAATCTCTCCCGCTGCAGGAACGCGCTGCGTCCGTGTATCCCAGGATCAGCAGCAATCTCTCCCGCTGCAGGAACGCGCTGCGTCCCCGTATCCCGGGATCAGCAGCAATCTCTCCTGCTGCAGGAACGCGCTGCGTCCGCGTATCCCAGGATCAGCAGCAATCTCTCCCGCTGCAGGAACGCGCTGCGTCCCCGTATCCCAGGATCAGCAGCAATCTCTCCCGCTGCAGGAACGCGCTGCGTCCGCGTATCCCAGGATCAGCAGCAATCTCTCCCGCTGCAGGAACGCGCTGCGTCCGCGTATCCCAGGATCAGCAGCAATCTCTCCCGCTGCAGGAACGCGCTGCGTCCCCGTATCCCGGGATCAGCAGCAATCTCTCCCGCTGCAGGAACGCGCTGCGTCCGCGTATCCCGGGATCAGCAGCAATCTCTCCCGCTGCAGGAACGCGCTGCGTCCCCGTATCCCAGGATCAGCAGCAATCTCTCCCGCTGCAGGAACGCGCTGCGTCCCCGTATCCCAGGATCAGCAGCAATCTCTCCCGCTGAAGGAACGCGCTGCGTCCCCGTATCCCGGGATCAGCAGCAATCTCTCCCGCTGCAGGAACGCGCTGCGTCCGCGTATCCCAGGATCAGCAGCAATCTCTCCCGCTGCAGGAACGCGCTGCGTCCCCGTATCCCAGGATCAGCAGCAATCTCTCCCGCTGCAGGAACGCGCTGCGTCCCCGTATCCCAGGATCAGCAGCAATCTCTCCCGCTGCAGGAACGCGCTGCGTCCGCGTATCCCAGGATCAGCAGCAATCTCTCCCGCTGCAGGAACGCGCTGCGTCCGCGTATCCCAGGATCAGCAGCAATCTCTCCTGCTGCAGGAACGCGCTGCGTCCCCGTATCCAAGGATCAGCAGCAATCTCTCCCGCTGCAGGAACGCGCTGCGTCCGCACATCCCAGGATCAGCAGCAATCTCTCCCGCTGCAGGAACGCGCTGCGTCCCCGTATCCCAGGATCAGCAGCAATCTCTCCCGCTGCAGGAACGCGCTGCGTCCCCGTATCCCAGGATCAGCAGCAATCTCTCCCGCTGCAGGAACGCGCTGCGTCCGCGTATCCCAGGATCAGCAGCAATCTCTCCCGCTGCAGGAACGCGCTGCGTCCCCGTATCCCAGGATCAGCAGCAATCTCTCCCGCTGCAGGAACGCGCTGCGTCCCCGTATCCCAGGATCAGCAGCAATCTCTCCCGCTGCAGGAACGCGCTGCGTCCCCGTATCCCAGGATCAGCAGCAATCTCTCCCGCTGCAGGAACGCGCTGCGTCCGTGTATCCCAGGATCAGCAGCAATCTCTCCCGCTGCAGGAACGCGCTGCGTCCCCGTATCCCGGGATCAGCAGCAATCTCTCCTGCTGCAGGAACGCGCTGCGTCCGCGTATCCCAGGATCAGCAGCAATCTCTCCCGCTGCAGGAACGCGCTGCGTCCCCGTATCCCAGGATCAGCAGCAATCTCTCCCGCTGCAGGAACGCGCTGCGTCCGCGTATCCCAGGATCAGCAGCAATCTCTCCCGCTGCAGGAACGCGCTGCGTCCGCGTATCCCAGGATCAGCAGCAATCTCTCCCGCTGCAGGAACGCGCTGCGTCCCCGTATCCCGGGATCAGCAGCAATCTCTCCCGCTGCAGGAACGCGCTGCGTCCGCGTATCCCGGGATCAGCAGCAATCTCTCCCGCTGCAGGAACGCGCTGCGTCCCCGTATCCCAGGATCAGCAGCAATCTCTCCCGCTGCAGGAACGCGCTGCGTCCCCGTATCCCAGGATCAGCAGCAATCTCTCCCGCTGCAGGAACGCGCTGCGTCCCCGTATCCCGGGATCAGCAGCAATCTCTCCCGCTGCAGGAACGCGCTGCGTCCGCGTATCCCAGGATCAGCAGCAATCTCTCCCGCTGCAGGAACGCGCTGCGTCCCCGTATCCCAGGATCAGCAGCAATCTCTCCCGCTGCAGGAACGCGCTGCGTCCCCGTATCCCAGGATCAGCAGCAATCTCTCCCGCTGCAGGAACGCGCTGCGTCCGCGTATCCCAGGATCAGCAGCAATCTCTCCCGCTGCAGGAACGCGCTGCGTCCGCGTATCCCAGGATCAGCAGCAATCTCTCCTGCTGCAGGAACGCGCTGCGTCCCCGTATCCAAGGATCAGCAGCAATCTCTCCCGCTGCAGGAACGCGCTGCGTCCGCACATCCCAGGATCAGCAGCAATCTCTCCCGCTGCAGGAACGCGCTGCGTCCCCGTATCCCAGGATCAGCAGACCTCTCCCGCTGCAGGAACGCGCTGCGTCCGCGTATCCCAGGATCAGCAGCAATCTCTCCCGCTGCAGGAACGCGCTGCGTCCCCGTATCCCAGGATCAGCAGCAATCTCTCCCGCTGCAGGAACGCGCTGCGTCCGCGTATCACAGGATCAGCAGCAATCTCTCCCGCTGCAGGAACGCGCTGCGTCCCCGTATCCCAGGATCAGCAGCAATCTCTCCCGCTGCAGGAACGCGCTGCGTCCCCGTATCCCGGGATCAGCAGCAATCTCTCCCGCTGCAGGAACGCGCTGCGTCCCCGATATCCCAGGATCAGCAGCAATCTCTCCCGCTGCAGGAACGCGCTGCGTCCGCGTATCCCAGGATCAGCAGCAATCTCTCCCGCTGCAGGAACGCGCTGCGTCCGCGTATCCCAGGATCAGCAGCAATCTCTCCCGCTGCAGGAACGCGCTGCGTCCGCGTATCCCAGGATCAGCAGCAATCTCTCCCGCTGCAGGAACGCGCTGCGTCCCCGTATCCCAGGATCAGCAGCAATCTCTCCCGCTGCAGGAACGCGCTGCGTCCGCGTATCCCAGGATCAGCAGCAATCTCTCCCGCTGCAGGAACGCGCTGCGTCCCCGTATCCCGGGATCAGCAGCAATCTCTCCCGCTGCAGGAACGCGCTGCGTCCGCGTATCCCGGATCAGCAGCAATCTCTCCCGCTGCAGGAACGCGCTGCGTCCCCGTATCCCAGGATCAGCAGCAATCTCTCCCGCTGCAGGAACGCGCTGCGTCCCCGTATCCCAGGATCAGCAGCAATCTCTCCCGCTGCAGGAACGCGCTGCGTCCGCGTATCCCAGGATCAGCAGCAATCTCTCCCGCTGCAGGAACGCGCTGCGTCCGCGTATCCCAGGATCAGCAGCAATCTCTCCCGCTGCAGGAACGCGCTGCGTCCCCGTATCCCGGATCAGCAGCAATCTCTCCCGCTGCAGGAACGCGCTGCGTCCCCGTATCCCAGGATCAGCAGCAATCTCTCCCGCTGCAGGAACGCGCTGCGTCCCCGTATCCCAGGATCAGCAGCAATCTCTCCCGCTGCAGGAACGCGCTGCGTCCGCGTATCCCAGGATCAGCAGCAATCTCTCCCGCTGCAGGAACGCGCTGCGTCCCCGTATCCCAGGATCAGCAGCAATCTCTCCCGCTGCAGGAACTCGCTGTGTCCGCGTATCCCAGGATCAGCAGCAATCTCTCCCGCTGCAGGAACGCGCTGCGTCCGCGTATCCCAGGATCAGCAGCAATCTCTCCCGCTGCAGGAACGCGCTGCGTCCCCGTATCCCAGGATCAGCAGCAATCTCTCCCGCTGCAGGAACGCGCTGCGTCCCCGTATCCCAGGATCAGCAGCAATCTCTCCCGCTGCAGGAACGCGCTGCGTCCCGCGTATCCCAGGATCAGCAGCAATCTCTCCCGCTGCAGGAACGCGCTGCGTCCGCGACATCCCAGGATCAGCAGCAATCTCTCCCGCTGCAGGAACGCGCTGCGTCCCCGTATCCCAGGATCAGCAGCAATCTCTCCCGCTGCAGGAACGCGCTGCGTCCGCACATCCCAGGATCAGCAGCAATCTCTCCCGCTGCAGGAACGCGCTGCGTCCGCGTATCCCAGGATCAGCAGCAATCTCTCCCGCTGCAGGAACGCGCTGCGTCCCCGTATCCCAGGATCAGCAGCAATCTCTCCCGCTGCAGGAACGCGCTGCGTCCCCGTATCCCAGGATCAGCAGCAATCTCTCCCGCTGCAGGAACGCGCTGCGTCCCCGTATCCCAGGATCAGCAGCAATCTCTCCCCGCTGCAGGAACGCGCTGCGTCCCCGTATCCCAGGATCAGCAGCAATCTCTCCCGCTGCAGGAACGCGCTGCGTCCCCGTATCCCAGGATCAGCAGCAATCTCTCCCGCTGCAGGAACGCGCTGCGTCCCCGTATCCCAGGATCAGCAGCAATCTCTCCCGCTGCAGGAACGCGCTGCGTCCCCGTATCCCAGGATCAGCAGCAATCTCTCCCGCTGCAGGAACGCGCTGCGTCCCCGTATCCCAGGATCAGCAGCAATCTCTCCCGCTGCAGGAACGCGCTGCGTCCCCGTATCCCAGGATCAGCAGCAATCTCTCCCGCTGCAGGAACGCGCTGCGTCCGCGTATCCCAGGATCAGCAGCAATCTCTCCCGCTGCAGGAACGCGCTGCGTCCCCGTATCCCAGGATCAGCAGCAATCTCTCCCGCTGCAGGAACGCGCTGCGTCCGCGTATCACAGGATCAGCAGCAATCTCTCCCGCTGCAGGAACGCGCTGCGTCCCCGTATCCCAGGATCAGCAGCAATCTCTCCCGCTGCAGGAACGCGCTGCGTCCGCGTATCCCAGGATCAGCAGCAATCTCTCCCGCTGCAGGAACGCGCTGCGTCCCCGTATCCCAGGATCAGCAGCAATCTCTCCCGCTGCAGGAACGCGCTGCGTCCCCGTATCCCAGGATCAGCAGCAATCTCTCCCGCTGCAGGAACGCGCTGCGTCCCCGTATCCCAGGATCAGCAGCAATCTCTCCCGCTGCAGGAACGCGCTGCGTCCCCGTATCCCAGGATCAGCAGCAATCTCTCCCGCTGCAGGAACGCGCTGCGTCCGCGTATCCCAGGATCAGCAGCAATCTCTCCCGCTGCAGGAACGCGCTGCGTCCCGCGTATCCCAGGATCAGCAGCAATCTCTCCCGCTGCAGGAACGCGCTGCGTCCCCTTATCCCAGGATCAGCAGCAATCTCTCCCGCTGCAGGAACGCGCTGCGTCCCCGTATCCCAGGATCAGCAGCAATCTCTCCCGCTGCAGGAACGCGCTGCGTCCCCGTATCCCAGGATCAGCAGCAATCTCTCCCGCTGCAGGAACGCGCTGCGTCCCGCGTATCCCAGGATCAGCAGCAATCTCTCCCGCTGCAGGAACGCGCTGCGTCCGCGTATCCCAGGATCAGCAGCAATCTCTCCCGCTGCAGGAACGCGCTGCGTCCGCGTATCCCAGGATCAGCAGCAATCTCTCCCGCTGCAGGAACGCGCTGCGTCCGCGTATCCCAGGATCAGCAGCAATCTCTCCCGCTGCAGGAACGCGCTGCGTCCGCGTATCCCAGGATCAGCAGCAATCTCTCCCGCTGCAGGAACGCGCTGCGTCCCCGTATCCCAGGATCAGCAGCAATCTCTCCCGCTGCAGGAACGCGCTGCGTCCCCGTATCCCAGGATCAGCAGCAATCTCTCCCGCTGCAGGAACGCGCTGCGTCCCCGTATCCCAGGATCAGCAGCAATCTCTCCCGCTGCAGGAACGCGCTGCGTCCCCGTATCCCAGGGATCAGCAGCAATCTCTCCCGCTGCAGGAACGCGCTGCGTCCCCGTATCCCAGGATCAGCAGCAATCTCTCCCGCTGCAGGAACGCGCTGCGTCCGCGTATCCCAGGATCAGCAGCAATCTCTCCCGCTGCAGGAACGCGCTGCGTCCGCGTATCCCAGGATCAGCAGCAATCTCTCCCGCTGCAGGAACGCGCTGCGTCCCGCGTATCCCAGGATCAGCAGCAATCTCTCCCGCTGCAGGAACGCGCTGCGTCCCCGTATCCCAGGATCAGCAGCAATCTCTCCCGCTGCAGGGAACGCGCTGCGTCCCGTATCCCAGGATCAGCAGCAATCTCTCCCGCTGCAGGAACGCGCTGCGTCCCCGTATCCCAGGATCAGCAGCAATCTCTCCCGCTGCAGGAACGCGCTGCGTCCCCGTATCCCAGGATCAGCAGCAATCTCTCCCGCTGCAGGAACGCGCTGCGTCCCCGTATCCCAGGATCAGCAGCAATCTCTCCCCGCT